>NC_050444.1:64372854-64615354 GCF_903995425.1 Onychomys torridus | reverse complement strand
AGAGACAAAAAAGATTTTTTTTCTGTGTGTTGTTTTGTTTTTGGTGTTTGTTATTTTAGATAGGGTCTTAGCCCAAACTGGCCTAGATTCACAATGTGACCCAGGCTAGCCTGAAACTCTTGGATATTCTGCCTCAGCCTTTCAAGTACTGGAATTATAGATGTGAGGCACCACACCTGACTATACTATACTGTTTATAGAGAATAATGAGCAAACAAAAAATTAAGAAAAAACGAACATTCTATACAGACAAAAAAATAAGAATATGTATTTTAAATTAGCGTGTGGGGTGGGGGAGCGTGTATGCCACAGTGCCATGTCACAGCACATGTGCAGAGGCCAGAGAACAACTCTGTAGAGTCGGTTCTCTCCTTTCACTTTTATGAAGCTCCTAAGAATTGACCTTAGGTAGTCATGTTTGAGTGGCAAGGGTCTTTACCCACTTAGCCATCTGGCCAGCCAAAGAATATGATTTTTTAGATCTGTGGTCAGTTGAATCCATGGATGTGGAACCTGTAGATACAGTAGACTGACTATATTTAATGTTCTAAAGAATGTAAAATCTATCTCAATTTAATAAACATCATTTACAAATATAAACATCAAGATTTTAAGTAAATACTGCCAGCAGCCATTAGCTGTGTCAGAGGAACAGCAGGTGGCAACTGAAGTTCAGGTGTCGCCCACCAGAAGAAAAACTCTCTGATGGGTGTGTCTTTTTTAAGCAAGGCTTGTGAGGATACAGTCTTCAGAATGCGTTTTGCTTCTGTTGTGCCCCTGCATGCTTGTTGCTACAGTGTATATGGTGTGGGGAGTCCCCCACTTCCTTTATTATAGTGTGTCTATCTCATGATTACATCTCTATCTACTGGACATTTAATTCTGTGGATTGTCAGAAAGATGATTTCTCCTTAAGCTGTATTATCTACTGACACAGAGTTTTGATGGATATAAATAGTACTAGGATATGTTTCATAATTAAGGCCTATTGTTCCACAAGGACTGTGAGACACTTAGGACCTGCTTTAGATCACAGCTCAGGTTGACATAGGAAAACAGTTGAATTTCCTCAGCTGCCAAGATAGCTATATACTATTAGCTGATATAAAGCTTCAAAAGAGCTTTAGATTAGACCAGGTGCCTTGCTAATGTTTTTTTAGATAAATGTTTCCAATTTTTAATTCACAAGGACACATAGCTATACTGTCCAGCTAGGTTGTAAATACAAAGACAGTCTAATTATTGCTAGCTGGCTAATAATTAAGTCCTTGTACCTATTGCTGATCTCAATTTGTAAGAATAAATTCTGACTAGTCAAGGCTACAGAAAAAATAATGGACTCTGTACCCCAAATGAGGACTGCAGGTGTTCTTGGATAATTAGAACTCAGATTGCCTGAAAAAGTTGGTGGGGTATATAAACTGTAAAAAGACATGATAGGACAGAGCAATGTAGGGGAGCAATGAGAGAGAATAAAGAAATGAAACCATCAAGAGAGAGTGCGTCAGATTACTTTCCCTAACCCCTCAGACAACAAAGTCTTAGTTTGCGCTCCACTGTGGACTTTCCCTTTGAGCCCTGTCTGCAGCCTGGAAGCTGGTTCTTCAAGGGCTGTGATAAAATACTGTAAATTAAATCAGCTGTGTATTAATGGAATAATTCATCATGACCAAATAAAAACTGAGGTATAAAGATGAAATAATAACAAGAAATATGTTCATATATGTTCCTTGGATCTACCTGGTGGAAAAAGAGAACCAACTCCCACAAGCTGTTCCCTGCACGTGTGAGACATGGCACACTTGCGCCCACACACAAATTAAGTATAAAAATTACATTTACAATTTATAAAATTAAGGACTTGGATTCTTCTGATCTTCCTGCTTTCGCCTCCCAGGTACTGAAATTGGGACTGGATTTTTTGAAATAGGAGAGAGACCTGAGGAGTGAGGGGAGGCTGTGGAATAAGAGGAGTCTGCTTGTCTGGAGATGGAGGTGCACACAGCAAAGCCAGACGGTCTCTTCCTTCATGGAAAAACAAAGTGTTTTCCTATAAAGACTCTAGTAAGCAGAAACTGCAGAGATTAAACAACCAGGTTGTGCACTGAAGTGTGGTTTGTGGCCAAAGTGACAGCCCTTTGCCATTTACCTACACTGCAATGCTTGGCTTGGCTTTGGCAGTAGTACAGCCCCTTGACTAAGCCAATTATAGCCTCGCTCCCCTTGGCCAGTAACTAGTCTAATGTGGGAGTTTGACCCCGTCTCAGCCATAGAGAAACAGTCAATGGATGTGGAAAAATTTCTGATAAGTAGTTCTTATCCATTGAAGCCATAGGTGATAAAAGGGAAGTCACTATGGTTCATGTCACCTTCCTTCATGCTTAGAACACTGAAGGTCTGCGGACATGGCTGCATTACCCACAGTATAGATGGCAGACAGATCTTTCTCTCAACCTGTCTTCCTCCTGTAAGCCTTTCTCCCATATTCTCAAGCACTCCTTGCTGGAGTAGACTCCGGGGCATAGGAATCTCTCCCTCAGCTTAGTTCTCTGCCTCCAGATCTCAAGATCTCTGCTGGGGAAGGGGGCGGGAGGGGCGGGGCTTCCAGCAGGAGTGGCACTTGCTTGGGTGCTGGGAAGTCATTATGATCTGTGCACAAGGCAGTTGGGATGTCCACTTTAGCATCAGGGCCTTTGAGGACATTATTCCCCCAAGCTAACCTGTTTCTATCGCCATTTTCGGGGTTCTTGTGATGATACTCCCAGAGCAGGACCAACTTTAGATCTCTCCATTCATACCTTCCCTCACCCAAACCTAACCCCTGACTTCCTTCCCAGGCCACAGCATTCCTGTCTTCCTAATAAAAACCCCAGTCAGTCCTGGCTCTGGATCTGTCCTCATGAGGGAAGATCTCAGTGGTAAACTGCATTAATCAAAGTACCCGTCGACCCTCCCCATGACACCCACAGCACCAAGAAATACTTTACAGCCCCACTCCAACTTTTGCTCAGGAGGAGCCATGTGACTTGCTCTGGCCACTGAAATGAGGCAGAAATGACTGGCCTCATTGTGAGTAGAGACTGAGGCAGCTCGGGGCAGAAGTCTCTGCTCCTTCTGTGAGGACACGGGAGGGACCTGGAGTGTGATGTGTGAGAAGAACCACCGCTGCTGCAGTGGGTGAGTGACACAACATGGTGGGCTCTCATGCACTCAGCCTGAGCAACCAGTTAATAATTTGTAAGTTAATCCAGTCCTCAGCGGGAGCCCCTCACTCCAGAGTCATCTACCCCGGAATGTGTACCCTGGAACTGGAACATGAGGCCAAGGGAACAGACCTGCCTGGTTCTGTCTCGGAAGGCCTAAAGCTGGAGTCTGCACCTGATTCTGCCACTGCCTGACCTCTGGCTGTGCCTGGGTGTTCAGTACAGCTGATTCACTCTCCCAGAGGCCTTGGCTTGGGATGATACCATCCAGAACCTCTCACCGTACAGTAAAGACACAACTCACTTGAGGGTGGGAAACAGTTTCAATCTGAATGTCCACATTACCTGAAAATACACATGATCATATAAAATTACTTTTATTAAAATAGAAAAGCTTTCTAGTATATTGCTGTATACTATATATAGTATACATACAGTATATTGTGGTAGACTATATATTGAACATATATACAATATAGTCTAGTATGTTGAGGACATTTAGACAGAAATTGGCAATTGCAACAGAGGCTACATTAACATCAGCACTGAGATTCTCTGAAAGCTTTAAGTGCTCACTTTTCAACAACATTTTGGTATAATAAGCATATTGCTATATTTCAGAGAGTACATGTAACACTGAAAAATACTTCATATAAAAATCTAAGTTCAGGTGCATACAAACAAGAAGTCTTTCATTAATAGCTTATTTCAAACTGTGAAACATTCAAAGTATCCAATTTCTTAGACAACATGCAAACATTTTAATATTTAGCCTGACATTTTAAATATATAAATCACATTCTTTATAATTCTATATAAAAAGAAAGTCAGACAGACACTTATCCATACTGTTCACATCACAAAAAGCAAACATGTCTTCATGAATGGAAAGTATGGGCTAACACATATGATTGTCATTTTACAAATATGGCTATTCACCTTCTTCATTATAAACTTAAAAAATCATGTACTATTTACATGAACTACTAATTATCTTACTTTTTGGCAATTATATAGTAGCAGCAACTGGTTTAAATCTGATATTTAAACTCTGAACTTGGTGAGTCTTGACGAGTGCATTTGGCTAATAAACTGCGTGACACAAGATGCTGGGAAGCAATGGGGCTGCCCCCATTCCCAGGCACAAACCGGCAGTACTGAGAGGACCACTCACTAGGTAAGTACATGAGCATCACTTGGCCAGCTGGGCCTTTGCTAGGCACATTAGAGCCCTGCCTCAAATGTCTATGGAGCCAGCCGTCACAACAGTGACTTTTCACTGAGCCCTCAGATTCTAGACACAGGAACAAGACACTGGCAACCTCAAACACTTACAGGAACTCGGAAGATATTAGGACACGAACCCAACAGCAAAGGGGCTCCTTCTATAAAGTGACCATCTCACAGATGAGTGACGGTAAATTAGCTTTGGAGAAGGGGCCTTCTCGACTGAGCAAAATGTAAACTGTGGCCCCGCAGCCTACCAGCAAGAGATCTTTACTACACTGGGAGAACCTAGTTTATCATTTTAAAATCAAGGCAAAACCCCCTAATATTGGCAGATTAAAAAAAAAAAAATACTGTGTGGTGCTAAGAGGTGACACGTGCTTTTGCGTGGCCACCAGCTAGCAGTCCTGAATGTCGTTCACAAGGTCGGACAGGAGAGTTGAGGGATGCTTTGCGGTCTCTGTGGACAGTCAGAGACAAGCCCAGAGCAAGTGCATGGTGAGGCCCAGGCTGAAGAGGAGCAGGGAGTGGCTGGGAGGCCTGCCCCCATCAGCAGACGATGGGAGGCTTCTGGAGACCTGCACCTGGGAAATGATGAGGGCAGAGAGAGGGACATGGGATGCCAGAGTGGGGCTGTCCGAGTTGATGAGGGACTCGATTTTCTCCGCTTCCTTATTGCAGGCCTCAATCTGCAAGGGAAAAGATCCTTTTAATAGAAAATCTCAGAACCTTGAGACGGTCCAGTCAAGCAAATTCCAGGCACACGTCCCAGGTGGAATGGCCAGAGGCAGCTTACTTCCCTTTGCCCTTCCTGTACAGTCAGAGTTACAGTTATGGGTCTTATTACGCACATAGAAGGGCATTAATGGAAAGCAGAAACCCCATGTCAACTACCCTAGTCAGTCGACCATTTTTGCTTTTGCACAACACCATACACCGCCTATCTCCCTAGAGACAGAGCTCACAGTCAGTTAGATAGTCACAGGAAAGGCTTTTACTTCTGCTCTAAGGTGAGGACGGAAACAGGTTTGGAACCAGGCAGCTGGAACTGCTTCCATTCACCCCTTCCATGAGTCCTCACTACTTTCCTGGGAAACCTGGGCCCACAGAGTGAGGTTCCAGGCCTCCTGATCTGCGAGGAAGAAAGACGTACTGAGCCCGAAGGCAGGTCACTGCCTTGCCCCTGCCAGTGTGCTACTCCCCAGGCCTTGGCTACCTCATCTGCACAAGGGTGGGGGGGGTGGACTTAGTGTGCCCAGCCTCAGCACCCCAGAACGGACTCTTTCCTCCTGCCCTCTCCAACTTCAAAAGTGGCACCGCTTCCTCTCCCCTCGGTCCTTTCCCATCCCTGGCTTGTGTCCTCCACCCCCACTCTAAGCCCATCAAACTCTAAAGGGGTGAGATGGTTGCACAGTGTGTGCCGGACCCCACCTGCAAAGCTTTTGGGTGATGGTCCACAGGAATAATGAGGATCACAATTTCTGATTCGATGCTCAGGTATCCAAACACATCACACTGTGGGACAGACACATGCATGCGGACCTTCTGAAGGATCTCTAGAACTGTCACCGGCTTCTTGTTCGTCACCTAGGAGACATTTCCAGGGACTGAAGAGGACCCCTCCTGCTGCCCAGGCCACTCTGCTTCTGCTGCAGCTCAAGAGGCTCACTGACCAGTGCTCAGCACCAGGTTCGGCTCTGCCGCTCAAATCCTATGGCCCAGGGTCCAGTGCAATGGGGTTGGGCTGTCCACAGAGGTTTGTGGCCAAATTAACCCCACCAGAGTACTTGGCTTTGAGCAGGGTCTGGCTATAGAGACCAAGCTAACTCACTCCTTCCTTCCTTCCTTCCTTCCTTCCTTCCTTCCTTCCTTCCTTCCTTCCTTCCTTCCTTCCTATTTATTTTGTTTTTCAAGACAGGGTTTCTCTGTGTAGCTTTGGAGCCTATCCTGGAGAACTCACTCTATAGACCAGGCTGGCCTTGAACTCACAGAGATCTGCCTGGCTCTGCCTCCTGAGTGCTGAGATTAAAGGTGTATGCCACCACCTTCTGGCTCAGGCTAGCTTAACTCATGACCCTCTTGCCTCAGCCTTGCTAGCTCCACGGTAATCCTGTACCAGCGTACCCAGTTCAGAAGTGCTGTTTATTTATTTAGGTTCTTTCTGTGTTTGAAATAGGGTCCAAATCAAGGATGGCCTTGAACTCTCTATGTACAATGAAGATAACCTTGAACTGCTCATCCTCCTGCCTCTACCTCCCAAGAGCTAGGATATAGGCCTGCATGCTCCACCTGTCCATCCACGTGTGTGTGGTGTGTGTGTGTGTGTGTGTGTGTGTGTGTGTGTGTGTGTGGTGTGATATGCACAAGCCTGAGGTCAATCCTAGATGTCACTCCTCAAGAGCTCTTTTTACCTCCTTTTTAAAAAGTATTTATACCAGTGGTGGTACATACCTTTCATCAGGAGGCAGAGGCAGGTGGATCTCTGTGAGTTTGAGGCCAGCCTGCTCTACAAAATGAGTTCCAGAAAAGCCAGGGCTCCACAGAGAAACTCTGTCTCAAAAAAAATTTTTTTTTAATTTTATGTACACATATTTTGTATGGGTACATGTACATGTGTACAGGTACCATGGAGGCTGGAGTTAAAGGTGGTTGTAAGCTGCCTGAGGTGCTGGGAACTGAATTTGAGTCTTTTCAACAAGTTATAAGTGCGAGAGCACTTAACCACTGAGCCATCTCACCTAGTTTTTCTAAGACAAGGTCTTTCATTGGCTAGGAGCTTGCCAAGCACCTGAGTCTGAATCACAGACCTCACATAAAAATGTAAAAGTTCTGCATGTGGTGGGACACACATGCGATCTCCCCTGAGGAGGCAGAATTAGGAAGACTCCGGGCTTGCCTGCCAGGCAGTCTGCCTGCATAAGAGACCCAGGCTGAGTGAGAGATCCTGTCTCTAAACACTGGGCAGAAGTGACCGAGGAAGGCACCCAGCCAAGCTCTCTGCAGCCCCAGGAGCACTTCTCAAAAAGCCACTGCTCTGAACTGCAGGGCAAGGAAGAGAAGTCCTGGGGAAACCGGTGTCTAAACAGACAGGATGGACTCTCTAGGTAGTGGCAAGTTCTTGCCTATTGCATCACTGGAGTCCTGGCTCCCCAAAAGGGAGCAGGGTAGGGGAGGGAAAGGGAGGACGGACAGGGAGACAGCTCTATGGGGAATGGATGAGGATGGGTGCAGAGACCATCTGGATTTCTATATTGCTGCTCACCTGGCCCTGAGGATGCTCTCTGAGCTGGCAGGGACCTTTCCTAAGAAAGGGCATGGCAGAGAGAACACAGGTCAGGGGTCAGCCACCCTGGGGGTCAACCCTTGCTCTATTGACTATGAACTGTATGGCCTTGATCGAGTCTAGGGACCAGGTTCTTTATACACAGGGACAATACATTCTGCTCTCTAGGATTCCTGAGAAGTTTAGCAATGTGCTTTCAACAGTACCTAGCATATGAAGCAACTTACCTTAGCAATAGTGTCCAGTTTTTCTTTGTCAAATAAAACCCGTAACATCCCAGCACACAATGGGCAACAAGCACCTGGAACAGAAACCATTTTTGTGAGTTCAGAATTAAAACAAGGAGAATCCAAAATGACTGGTGAAGTGGCCAGCTTCACTGCGGCTGTCACCTGTCCTTCCTCCAGCTGTGCTCGATGACCAACCGGGATCCTAACATCTGTGTTTACGGAAGCCATCCCTCCATCCTGACACCCTCCTCTGGCGATGCTCAGGGTGAGGAGGCTGTGGAGTCACCGCACACCAGACCTGCCCACTTCTCATCTCACGCTCTGGTCCTGCCCAGCAGCTTGTGCTGGCCTCTGCTTTTCTGTCTGCACAGGGAGCTGCAGGTGTTCTGAGTGCTTGCTTCTCATGTGATTTTCAAACTACCCTATTCTATTTAAAAGCCATAGCAAGGGATGGGGCAGTCTAATCTTATGCCACATTTAACAGAGTTCATCATGCAGTTCACCAACAGCCTTCCCACCAGGCCCTCACCAGCTCTTCACTCGGCTTCCCCAGGCAGTTTTGACTGGACAGTTTGGTCTGCAGGGAACCTATGTCCCCTCCCTTGGAGTGTGGTCTCCAGGAGGGAAGAGGCTTCGTTTTGTTCACTGCTGGGCCCTGGTGCCTAGAAGAATGTCCTGACATAGTGGAGGCTCAGTGACCCTTGGTGAGCTACAGATGGAGACTTGGAAGGCCCGGAGTAGCCTGTAGGAGCAGGCTTGGAATGAAAGCTCTTCCTCTGCCCGTGCCACTGATGATGAGCCACTGACGATGTGAGTGTGAGCCACACCGTCCACAAACACTGATGCTTACGGCTGTCTGGTGAACAGAGCCTTCTGGCCACACAACTGAGTCCACTCTCCCTGCTTCTCTCATTACAAATGTTTGTGTTCACCAAAATACTTCAACTATCCATTCAACTAGTAATTAATTGTTCAAATGCTTTAAAATAAGTAAGTATATTCACTTAATCTAGCAATCCTAATTTTTAAATCTAAATACTACCTTTACTTGCTTATTCATTGATGCCTGATAGAAAATTTTGATTGAAAAAAGTTGGCATGTTATTGTTTTTCTTTCTTTCTTTCTTTCTTTCTTTCTTTCTTTCTTTCTTTCTTTCTTTCTTTCTTTTCTTTTCTTTCTTTTTTTTTTTCCGGTCTTTTTGTTTTTTTTTAAGACAGGGTTTCTCTGTGTTACAGCTCTGGCTGTCCTGGTACTCACTTTGTAGACTAGGCTGGCCTTGAACACAGGTCTGCCTGCCTCTGCCTCCCAAGTGCTGGGATTAAAGGCATGCACCACCACCGCCTGGCTTTGTTTATCTTTTTAACTTTAAAATTAGATCCGTTCATTTTATTTTATGTGAGTGTTTTCCCTGTACGCATGTATGTGCACCATGTGTGCACTTGGTGCTAGAGGAGGTCAGAAGAAGACACAGGATCCCCTAGAACTGGAGTTACAAATGGCCGTGAGCCACTGCACCGGTGCTAGGAATTGAACCCAGGTCCCTCTGAGGCAGCTCTCCAGCCACTGCCATGCTCTTTGGATGTCAGCAGAGTCAACGCTAAGGCAAGCCACAGCTTTGGAGTTAGCGCAGAATAATCAGCCTGTGGGTCTCTTGAATTTTCTATTTTTTTTTTTTTTATAGTGTATCCCAGGGTGCCTCTATCACAGGCAATCTCCCTGTCTCACCCTGAGTGCTGGGAGTACAGCGTTTCAGAGTTTGCAGACGGCTCATGCTCTGCCCCACCCCTGCCTACTCCACAGACCTCCAGCTTACCGGGTGGAATGACGGGCCTGCAGCCGAGAGCTGAGAGGGAAGGGCACTTCACGGCAGCACACTCGGCCGCCAGGGCACTGTGTTCAGAGAGGACCCCGACAGCCTGGCAGGGCCCATGGTAATCGACTGCCACCCGATCCGAGTAGGCAGCACACACACTACTGTACGTGTCACCATTGTGCCCACAAACAGGCTCTCTGGCTCTGCAGAAGGGCTGAGGAAAAACAAACAACTTTTAGCCTGGAAACTCCTACGGTAGTCTTTCCGATTGTGAGCACAGAGCTCATCCCCCTGTTTTCAGGAAGGGAAAAGACGAAGGTGTAAGCCATGGGGGTCTTCCAAAGCCCTTAGGAGGACTAAGGAATGGGCTGTCTCAAGTTGAAAAGCCTTGGAGACTTGGGTGATCACTGTGAAACGGATAGGGGATAACAATATCCCCTTCACCCAGACTTCTCTCAGTAGTCACGAAGGTCTGAATAAAAAGACCGCTCCTCATGAAAAGGTGGAGACCTTACCATTTCATGCTGGGTGCGGGGAGGGGGGGGCTGGGCAGGATGAGCGAGCAGAGCAGACCTACTCTGTACTATTAGGCAGTTAGGGATATAACTGGGAAACACCCTAGATGGGAAGAGCGAGCAAGGGTGGAGAGAAGGGGCCGTTAAAGCAGATGTCCATGTTAGTGGGACACCAGCTCCAAGAGAAAACAGTAGCCAGACAAGCTGCAGGGTCCGTCCCCACCACGGACAGAGAGCATGTCCAATGCTGGTGCCTTGCAGGCAAGTGATGCTGAGCCCACAGATGGGAATCTCCCAGCAGAGGGTCAGCACACAATCATGGGGGCTGGGGGGAAGCTCCAAGGAGGCTGTCCCGTAAGGTTATTCCCCATGGAAGCGCTCTCAGAAGCCTAAAGACTGAGTCAGGCCTATGTAAAACAGTCTTAGAGATTTTCATCTCACTTCAACACAGTGGGTGGGGAAGGTGGGAAGGGGGAGGGGAAGACTAGTGGTGAGGCCGCTTTCTTCCTGACTGTTTTCTAGGGCAGCCCACAGAACTGTGGACAGAATGGCGGTGAGCACACCGGCTGTGATGCGTGAAGTCTTTTCCTAGGAGTGACTTGAGGCCAGGGGCCACGTGCTTTTACACTACTCCCCAGAGTTGGCCACAGCACTCCTGTGTGAGCAGAGGTCTTGTCTGCTTGTCTGGAGAAGATCAGAAGCTGACTTGACTCCCCTTTGGTTTGGCAGCCAAGCACATACCTGGCAGGGGCCTCGGTAAGACAGGCTTTTTCCTCTTTGGTACAAAGTGCAGAGATTGCTGTGCTCCACGTGCTCTGTGTCACACACAGGATCACGGACCTGCTCACAGGCGAGCTGTCGGTGCACACACTCATACTGGCTACATCCAAATTTATCAAAGGTCGTCAGGCAAACCTGTGGTTTTGGCACACATCTGAAAAACAATGAGAGCCAGCAGATGAACCAGAAGCATGGAGGGACTGTGGGCGGCAAAGCCCTGGATGTGGGTGGCACAGGAAGCGCAGGGGAGAGACAGGGTTAATGGAGCCTATGAAAAGGAGGATGGTCAGAACAGAAAATGGCAGACACACTCCTCAGAGGGAATGAATGGCTGAGCCCAGGCGACACATGGAAGAGGGTGTTCTAACTGGAGCCTGGTGGCAAAGGAGGAAACAAGCAGGCTAGGCTGAGGGGACAGCCACAAACATGAGGTGGATCCAGGATGTGGAGTGGGGGAGGGGTGGACTCAGGCCTGGAGTACAAGTGCCTGATGTGAGACCAACAGTGAGTGGGTTCAACGCTAAGGTCACAGTCAGTAACAACGGATCATTTCCAGACGCTTCATTTTTTTAAGGCAAGGTCTCAGGCCTAGCTGGCCTGAAACTTACTATACAGACTAGGCTGGCCTTGAACTCACAAAGATCTGCCTGCCTCCGGAATATGGGATTAAAGGTGTAGGACAGCCAGGCAGTGGTAGCACACGCCTTTAATCCCAGCACTCAGGAGGCAGAGGCAGGCAGATCTGTGAGTTCGAGGCCAGCCTGGGCTACAGAGCGAGTTCCAAGACAGGCTTGTGGTGGGTATTGTGTTCCCTAAAATATTGTGTGTTCCCCGAAATAAACATATCTGGGGTTAGAGAACAGACAGCCACTAGAACAAAGCCAAAAATGGTGGCTAGAAAATGGGAAGAGTACGCCATAACAGAAGTTGGGCGGTGGTGGTACACGCCTTTAATCCCAGCACTTGGGAGGCAGAGCTAGCTGGATCTCTGAGTTCAAGGCCACTTTAGCAACAGCCTTCCTTGCAGAAATGGCCTGTAACCAGGAACTCTGAGCCAAACGAACCCTTTTCTTCTCCAAGTCACTTTTGTGTTCAGGGTGCTTCATCACAGCAACAGCAGTGGAACCAGAGCACTGAACTTCAACAGACATGTGGCTGACTCTAGGCCACTTCACCACATCAGCAAATCTGCCTTTATTCTGTGCCAGTTTTCAAGACGAAGAAACAATTTCCCGCACAAACCCCTTCATCAGGGGTGAGCTGTGACTCTGGGACACTGGCTTGCTCAAGTCTCAGAGGTGAACACTCCAGGTCCAGCCACACTTGCTTGTGGACCACCACATGCACTGCAGCACCATCAAGGCCATGGCAGTCACTGTCATCTGGCTTGGTGAGACTACAGAGAAGGGAGTCCAAATCATATCAAATAATGCTAAAGCTGCACTTTCTGAGATTTGTCATGTCTAATTCCTACAATGAATGCTCTAGCAGAAGAAGCCATGATGCTAATAAGAATGCATCCACTTTTCTCATCTCTCTTGCTAACCTGCCGTACCTTCCTCCGTTTCAGCATTATAGGACCCCTGCAGCTCCTAGCATACATTTCTGCTCCTGCTGTCACCACACCAGCTTTCCTCCCTAGCCCCCACACCTGCTGGTCACAGATCCAGCTGAGTGTCATGTCTCAGCACCTCTGAGGCCCTTTCTTTCCCAGCTGCACTCATTGCTCTATATCTGCACTCCTAATCATGCAGCCCGGGAGCTCTATGCAACTCTTTCTCTCCAGACTCCACACTAGTCAGGACAGAGATAAAGTTTTCGTGAGACATCTCAGCATGTAGCACAGTATGACCATGAACCCAGAATTCTCCAACTTCAGTGCCCCAAGTTGTGGCGATATTGTGTTCCCCAAAATAGTGTGCACCTTAATAAACTTATCTGGGGTCAGAGAAGAGAACAGCCACTAGATATAGAGGCCAGAAAATGGTGGCACTTTAATCCTATCACTTGGGAGGCAGAGATCCATCCATATCTCTGAGTTTAAAGCCACACTGGAAACAGCCAGGCATGGTGACTCACACATTTAATCCCAGGAAGTGATGGTAGAAAGCAGAAAGGTATATAAAGCATGAGGACCAGGAACTAGAGCTGGTTAAGCTTTTAGGCTTTTGAGCAGCAGTTCAGCTGAGATCCATTTGGATGAGGACACAGAGGCTTCCAGTCTGAGGAAACAGGATCAGCCAAGGAATTGGCAAGGTGAGGAAGCTGTGACTTGTTCTGCTTCTCTGATCTTCCAGCTTTAAGCCCAATACCTGGCTCCGGCTTGTTTTTATTAATAAGACCTTTTAAGATTCATGCTACACCAAGTGCTGAGATTACATACATTAGCCAGACTACTGCATCCAACTTTGTATTCTCATCATGTTGTGCAGGCACAGCAAAGACTTTATAAGCACTAGTCTTTGGCTGAATAAATATCATTGAACTTACCTTTGGCTTTTTGGGCAGAGGTTAGGATTACAGGGATCCTTGGAGACACAAGGTCCAAACTCAAACTGATGGTCTTGGAGACCCACACAGCGGGCGATACAGGCACTGGGGTAGGTGCGTCCATTCTGTGCACACACAGGGACAAACTGATCTGCACAGTTACAGGGCAGACCTGAAGGGAGGAAACAGCCTCAAATGAAAACATACATTCCCTTCCATGTCCTGATGAAGACAAACCACTAACAAATCATGTTAAAATGGAATTGTATATTAACTAAGGAAAAGACAAACCAAAAACAAGACAAACCACAATCCCTGACACAGATTTTTATTTAATTTATTTATATATACAGTTTAAAGACAGGGTCTCACCATGTAGCCTTGGCTGACCTGGAACTTGCTATGTAGACTATACTGGCTTCGAACTCAGACATCCACCTGCCTCTGCCTCCCCAGTGCTGGGGTCTAAGGTGTATGCACCATGTCTGGTTCTGATAGCGAGTTTAAAGAGAGCAAAGCTTTGAGAAGCTCTCTCTCTGCAGGATGGGATTCCTTTGTCCTTTTCACGGCTCCTTACCAGGTGTCTCCAGACACTGACCCACACAGAAAGAGCGATAGGCAGGAATGACAAAGCTCATTGTCCCCATCTGCCACATCACATTTGGAAATGGGCTAACTGAAGTCTAGCTTGGAGATTTCCTGAAGGTTAAAGATAATACCAAAATAACACAAACTTTTGTGACTGTTTCTCTCCAAGTCATGTTTGGACTGGGACACTAAGTCACAAAAAATATGGTACCGTTTTGGGCCAGTGGAATCCCTTAGAGTCTGCCAGCTAAACTGGAATTGTCTTAATTTACTGCAGAATGGCAGGGAGAACACAACGTAGGAAACTCAGGTCCATGCAGGAGCACTTTTAGATGTTATTTATAAATACATAAATTTACAAATGATTTCCGTCAAAGTCCGTAGGCCACTCTTCACTGCCCACATCCTCCGTGGCTTCTCCAAACAGAAGGACTGGCCCTGTCAGAGGACAGCGGACAAATGGGACCCGTAAAGTGCTGCTGACAGGGCTGGAGGAGTAAGGCTGCCCCAGGGCTCACGGCAGCAGCAGGCAGGGGGAGGGCACTGCATGTCTACTTCTGCTGTTACCCCACCGGTCTGCAGGGCTTCCTCCTTTTGAGTTATTGCTGACGGGCTGCCACAAGGTGTCTTGTCTTTCACCCCACAGTGTTCTGTCAACCTCAGAGAAGGAATCAAGGTACCACTGAGTTGGTGAGAATGGGGACAAGCAGAGCTACCTAATACCAGAGCCAATTACCGGGAACCAAGGTTATTTCGGTTCTGGGGAAAAGCAGGCACCGGGAGACACCGCTGGACAGCGCTGTTACCACTAGCAACTGCAGCTTTGCAGGAGAAAAGGTCCCATCATCTCACCAGGGTTTGCACCTGGAGGTGCCGGTGTTAGCACAACACTCCATCCTCAGGTTTTGTAAAGTCAAGAAAGCAGTACCTGGTTTTGTTTGTGGAGCCTGTGCAAGCAGTGGATGGGGAAGGCTGAGAAAGAACCTGATGAGAAACAGGCCTAGAAGTACACAGACACCTTAGACTACCGAGGTAGGGCTGCACATGGGCTCCTCTGCACACAGAAGCGGAGAGCCAGAGGAAGCTATCTGGCGCTCAGATCTGATACGGATGTTACTGTGTACACTTGCAGTTAGGGCAATTCCTACACTGCCCTCAAGACAATGTGAGGGCAAAGAATGATAGCCCCTGGAGGCCCTCGGGGCTACGGATGCCCTTGGCTACCTGTGAAGGTTCGACGGTCGTCGTCTGAGCTATGCTCACTGAGGCAGAGACGGGTAGAACACACTAAATTGCCAGCAAAACAAGAACAGACGTTGCAGTCAATATTGAAGGATGTTCCATGACCTGAAAGAAAGAAAACCCCAATTATATTATGTACTAAGAAACAGACTACAGGAATGTGAGATAGCTCTGTGGGTAAAGATGCTTGCTGACAAGCCTGAATCCAATCCTCAGGACCTACATGGTGGAAGGAGAGAACTAATTCCCCCAGCCTGTTCTCTAACATCTACAGATATGCTGTGGCACAGACACACAGACACACACAGACACACACAGACACACACACACGCACACACACACTAAAAAACAGCATAAATTTGTTTGAATGTATAAAAAATTTAAAGTCTATTACTACTGTGTGTGCATGCACATGTGTGGGTGGGGGCACATGTGTGTCACAGTGTGAATGTGCATGTCAGAGCATAACTTTTCAGAGTTGGTTCCTGCCTCCCCAGCACTGGGATTACAAGTGTGCACCACCATGGCCAGCATTTTTACCTGGGTTATAGGGAAATCAAATTTAGGTTGTCTCAAAGTGCTTTGCCAAGTGAACCATCCCCCAAACCCCTCAAAAAGTTTTACATCAATTCCTTTTTTTTTTTTTGGTTTTTCGAGACAGGGTTTCTCTGTGTAGCTTTGCGCCTTTCCTGGAACTTGCTTTGGAGACCAGGCTGGCCTCGAACTCACAGAGATCCACCTGGCTCTGCCTCCCGAGTGCTGGGATTAGCCGCCTTCCGCCGCCACTGCCGCCGCCGCCGCCGCCGCCGCCGCCACCACCACCACCACCACACGGCTACATCAATTCTCGAATAATGACTTTTGAATACATAAACTAGGGACTTAAATCTAAGATGCTTATTTTGAGACAAGGTCTCACTGTGTAGCACTGGCTGTCCTGGAGCTTGCTATGTAGACCAGGCTGGCCTCAAACTCAGAGATCTCATGTCTAAAAGGCAGCAGTATATTCGTACCCTCCCCCAATCCATGTTTCCATATATATACATGCATATATAATGTATATGTATCAGGCTGGCCTGGAGCTCACTCTGTCACCTGGGGTGACACTCAGAGCGATCCTCTCTGTCTCCCAAGCACTGGGATTACAGGCATGAGCCCAGTGCCTAGCAGGGTGACTCTATGAGCATCAGTTGTGAAATGGGCGTAGTAACGATAGCAGTAACTACATAAGGAGGAACTCAGATGATTAAAAGAGATAACTCAGGGCAAGACTCCGTGCTCTGCTTGGCACACAGTCAGGCTTCACTGAGGTTAACAAGCAGGCCCTTCTTGGGAGGCTTCCAAGAGGGCTCTTTAGAAGTCCTAGTACTTGCTGGTTGAGGTGGTGCTTGACTGTAATCCCATCACTTAGGAGACAGAGGCCAGAGGATTACTGCAGGTTCAAAGTCAGTCTGGGCTATGTAGTGAGCTCCAGGCTAGTCTGGGTTACATAACAGGATCCTGTTTCTAACAAAATACACCACACACATACACACACACACACACACACACACACACACACACACACACACACAGAGTGTTCTCCTGGAATATATGATGTACAGATTGTACTCTTTAGCAAGAACTCATCTAATGTTCTTTGTGCAAAGTGTAGACAGACAACCAGTCTCAGTGAAATGAGATCACCCACGAGTATGCCCAAGACTCACTTTTTCTTTTCCCTCCAACAATACAAGACTTCTGGAGGTCGATACAGTGCATCTCCATACAGTTTTCCAAGAGGCCACTCTGTCCACAGGAACAGATCTTGTAACAACCCACTTCTCCTGCAGAGGACGGCACCTGGATCAGTGTCCCCTGACGGACAATGAAGTCAGACGCTTCCCCCAATTTGCAGCCTGTACAAAAATAAAACCGAAACCAAAACGGAACTGATAATGTTGTTCTACGTCCTGTTTCACACTACACATACTTCATAGTCTTCTAGGACTGTGTAGCTATTGAAGATTGTAGGGGGGGATGTTACAGAGCTGGAGAGGTGGCTCAGCAGTTGAGAGTACCAGCTGCTGTCAGAGGACCCAGGTTCAATTCCCAGCACCACATGGTTCACACCATTATAACTCCAGCTGACTGGACACCCTATTCTGGCCTCTCTGGGTACTGAGCTCTCATGCTACACATATATAGATGCAGATAAAACACTTAAGCACATAAAAATAAAGATTTTTGAAAGATTATGTTATAGAACTTTGGCCAAATTAAGGAATTGCTTTTGCTCACTGACCAAAAAATATATCCTCTTAAAAAACCATTCCATGTTCTATGGGTGATTAAGGACTTGTACCCCAAAGTTAGCTACAGTTTAGTACAAAAAAATATTACGAAGCTACATAGCTTTGGCCAAGCACAGTAATACACACGTGGATTCCCAGAACTTGGAAAGCTGAGACAGGGGGATGACTTGGACTACTACACAGTGAGACCTTATAAACAAACAAACAAACAAACAACAAACAAACCAACAAACCAACAAACAACAAACAAAACCAACCAGCAAACAAACCAACCAGCAAACAAACCAACCAACAAACCAACCAACCAACCAACCAACCAACCAACAAACAACAAACAAACAACAAACCAACCAACCAACCAACCAACAAACAAACCAACAAACAACAAACAAACAAACCGGGCAGTGGTGGTGCACGCCTTTCATCTCAGCACTCGGGAGGCAGAGGCAGGCAAATCTCTGTGAGTTGAAGTCCAGCCTGGGCTACAGGTAGAGATCCAGGACAGGCATCAAAACAACACAGAGAAACCCTGTCTCAAAAAGCCACAAAAGGGGTGGGGCTTCTAAGTTTAACAAAACAATTTGGAACTGTTGCACATTACATACTATGCAATAGAGAGATGACCATTGTCACCATATTCCACTTTCTTGGTAAAGAAAATCCTGGCTAAACTACAATACAGTGTCAATGGACATAAAACACCACTCTGAGGTTTCAAACAGCCCACCACATCCTTTTAGCTAGACCCATTCCAACTTGGTAACTGGCACACTATCATGTTATTCAAGCAAACATCCTTTAGACACCACACTTAGTTCATTGTTTGCTCCTTTTTACTCTAAGATTTTTTAAATGTTGATTCAACACAGAAATAGATGAAAAAGAATGACTGCAACTATATTCAGAACAAGCAACAGAGATAAAGACTATCAAAATTCTATGAACTACATTTTTTAGGGGCTAAATATGTGACTCAGTGGTCAAACACACCCCTATAGTGTACAAGGGCCTCAAGTGGTCCACTAATATGTAATATGAAACAAAATAATTATTTGTATGCATTTCTTATGGTTTTGTTTGGGGGTTTTTATTGTTGTTTTTTGTTTTTTTGAGACAAGGTCTTACTCAGTAGCCCTGGCTGACTTGGAACTCACTATGTAGACCAGGCCAGCCTTGAACTCATAGGTCCACCTGCTTCTGCCTCCCAAGTGCTGGGAATAAAAGGGTGCACCACCACACCCAGCTATTCGAATGCATTTCAACATAACATTAGTCTTCTTATTTTTATAGGGTCTCACATTACTAAGATTGTCCTCAAATCCATTCTGTAGCTGGGGATAGCCTTGAACTCCTGGAACTTTAGCGTCTACCTCCTAAGCACTGGGATTATAGGAATGCACCCCCAAAGCTAGGCTGTTTTGTTTTTGTGGTGCTGGGGAAAGAGTCCAAGGCTTTCTACATTAGGCAAACACTCTCCTGCAGAGCGACATCCACAGCCCACATTAACCTTAGAGAGATGATTAATGTCATAGTGAGCACGACATTCCTCTGTGTGCTGCAGAGAAGCAAAGGAAACCATGGACAATTGAAAGTCTGTTTTTCAGCATGCAAGAGAAGGGACAAAAAGTTGGTTCAAGTTTCTCTTTTCTTCTGGAGTCAAGAACCCTGTAACTCATATTGGCAGCATTAGTTTATAATTGAAATGACACAATGAAAATTCTATGTGTCTTGGTTTGAATGAATACATTTCCGTGGGAAAGACTCAACATCACAGGAAAATAAAGCACAGAGAAGGCCCCTGCGGCCTGGGTCTAGTGACAACTCCAGCAAGGAGACAGCAGCAGCATGTCCCAAGTCCGTCTCGCACTCCCAGCCCCACCCCTACCTTGAACACAAGAGTATGGAAGGCAGGGATCTCCAGTCGGACACCCTTTTCGGTTCACTTCACAGAGCTCATTGGCTGGGCAAGGATTTGGGTTACAGGGATGAGTCACTTCTTCTATGATGTTACCTAAAGCACTTGGCCCTGAAAAACCCAAAACAGATCAGTGTAAGTCTCCTGGCTTCATCATGGCTGGAATAAACGGAGAGCTCACAGGCATAGAGCAAGGCCTGATTCTGACAAGCTCTAACTAAACTCTGGCTTTCCTCATCATTCGTCAGTTTGTACAACATACCCAATCATTTCTTTATTAGTGGGATACCTGTAATACACTTGGAAGATCCTGGGTACTAGATTCAGTAATGGACAAAACAGACAAGTTAGCAAGGGGTTAATATCTGGAAGAGGTAAGATAAACTCATATAAGTAATAAGCAGCTCAGAGATGAGACCTATTTGGGGTATGATGATCAAATGTTTTTGTCTGTATGACAGATACTTTTGCACTTTAAAAAAACAATAAATGGCAATCTGCTGCAGCAACAGGAACCCCAGGACACAATCTATTTACCTCCCAAAGTCCTGTCAAGGAAGGACGGCCCTTCAAGCACTTGAGATATTTAAGGATGTTTAAAGCCCTGCCATTCAAACTAGCACCCTTCAGTTTCCCTTCGGCTCAGTCACTTTCTACACGGGCCTGACTGCTCTACGCAGCCAGCAGTATGAACACACATCAGTTTGCTTCCTTGATTCGCAGCCCCACTCAGACTGAGGCTCAGTAGAGACGGGAAGCACACCTTACCCAGCCCCACCACTCTGTACAAGTTTGCTGGGAACCCAAGAGACACTCTTCCCAAGACCACAGAGGTTCCCAACTAGCATGCTCCTTTTTCAATACGGGTCTCTTTATCTTGAGAGACTCTAACAGATACTGCCAGCTAAAAATCCACCACCCTTTCTTCTCTTTTGTTAATAGACCCTTAATTTTATTCAGGGTGGTCACGGGCCTGAAGCTAAAAAGATCACCCATCCGAGATTTCCATACAATTATAGGTGTCCCCCCAAAGTTAAGGAGGAGTTGTTCCTTCTCTTTCTTCCCATTTACCAACTAGAGTAAGCTGGATAAAGCGCCAATAGCCACAGTGTGACGGTAAAGTACGTGAGGCAGATCTGAGCGGAGTGGAGAAGAGCTGGCTAACAGCCTGATTCCTGATGTTGGTGCCACCATAAACATCCTGGACCACTTGCTTCTGGGCTTTCCTGTGCTTCCATCTGTTCTGTGATTGGCAGTTGGCTAAATCCTAGCGGGGAAAAGTAAGCAAGCAGGCTTCTCTACTGGCAAGCCAGCTTCTGGCACTGCTGCCCCCTGGTGGCAGCCCAAATGCTAATTTATCCTAATTCCTAAGTGCATGGCCTCCCTACATAGGTCTCATTGCTGTCCAGGAGCTCCTCCTGGAATCCCTCAATGAGGTACCAAGATCTTGACACAAGTATCTGGCAGGGAGAAGCTGAGGTAGTGAAGCAAGTTCCACTTCCCTTTACCAACTCAAAAGAACCCTTTTCTTCTCTATTGTGTGAATAAGTCCAAGCCGGGCCCAGTTCAGGTCCTGATGACAAAGACTGACAGCTTCCTAGGGGAAATTCCATTTTCTGGTCACATCATGAGAAGTCACAGTGGTTTCTGAGAATGCTGACTTACACTTTCATCCTTAGAATTCCTGACTGCTAATAGTTCATACTTCCTCCAAAAGATAAAATACACGTCTGCTTACAAATTTTAAGACGGCAATGCCAACTTGATGTCTCCTAATTACTTAGGAGACAAAACTCTGGATGCCTGGGTAAGGTTAGACCTGCCCTGTTGGACAGCACCAAGCCATTAGCTGGAGCCCTGGGCTGAAGAAGAAGTGAGCTGAGCACCCACCCCTCTGCTTTCCAGCATCAGATGCTCCTGCCTCATACTCTGGCTGCCATGCTGCCTCTGTATCCTTCAACTGTGAGCCAAATATACCCTCTCCCCTTAAAATGCTGTTGATGGGTGTTTTTGTCACAGCAACAGGAGAAGTAACTAATGGGGATGGCATCACCAAACAACAGGCTCTCATTCAAGGCAGAGAGCCAGGGCAGAGACAGGAGAGAAGAAGCCCTTGAGCTCTTAGAACAAACTGACACACTACTTACTGAGGTAGGTATCCAGAGGTATACAGTTCTCCAGGTCATCTGCAGGGGACAGAAACTCACAAATACTTTCAGCTGTGTGGTCTTCAGGGAATTTGTTCTGGTCTCCGCATTTCTTGAGTATCTCTACACAATCTGATCTTAAAAGAAAAACGCATGCTCATTGTGGGTTCACGGCACCGCCTCCTGTTGTCTGCTCAAACTGCGTTTCTGAAGCTTCTTCTGGAGAAGTTTTCACTACCTACCAAGCTCGGCGCCACGCTGGGCTGGAGCAAGGCTGCTGAACTGCCAGCTGCACAACACATTCAAAGCCTAACTTCCTGTAATCTGAGATCAAAGGCCTCACTCAGAAGTTACAGTCCCTGTTCCAAGCACAGTGTAGCTTTCACCACCTTCAAGAGGAAACCAAGCTAGGCTGGTCTGCCTCAAAGACCACCCTACTCTTAGGGTCCTGCGTCAGCTGCTTCCTTTCCTTGCTCTCTCCTTTAATATCTTTTTAGTTACCACCACGAAGGTGCTCGGCTTTTAGCAACCAGATGGTTCACAACTTTCAATGTCTTCTTAGTCTAGGGGCTGGAAAGATGGCTCCACGGTCATGAGCTCTTGTTGCTCTTGCAGAGGACATGGGTTCAGTTCCTGGTGATTCAAAACCATCTGTAACTCCAGTTATAGGGGATCCAACGTCTTCTGAAGTATGTATCCAAGAGGTATACAGTTCTGTGAGCACCAGACGCACATGTGGTGCATATACATATATGTAGGCAAAACATTCATGCACATAAAATAAATAAACCTTTAATATTTTTTCTTTAGTCTTGAGAAAAGGTTTGGTTCCTCGGTTGAAGGTTCTCTAAGAGTACATACTTCCATCTGAAGCCGCTGGCTTGTCATCCCAGAGTTACACCTCATTCTCTCCCTTACTCAGAGGTCATGTCTGGGTCATATTGGAAAACTGATCAGAAGCCAGGCATGATAGCTCATGTCTATAATCCAGAGTTCAGGAGGCTGAGGCTGGGGAATGCCATGAGTTCAAGGCCAGCCTGGACTACAGAGTGACACAGTAAGACTCCAAAATCAAAACTAAACCAAGTAAGAAAAAAATAAAACTAATCTGGACCCTGTGAATCTGACCTGAGCAGTACCGACTCACACACGAAGGGTTCAGGGCTCAGTATGGATTCAGTCTTAGAAAAGCTGGTGAAGAACTGATGTCTGAAGAGCAGCTGAGCTTCCTGTGGAGTCGGTACTCTGGTTTCCCCAGCAGGCAGTTGTCCTCTTGACTTGTCTTAGATGTCCTAAGGAAAATGTTCCAAACTTTCCCAGGAACAACCTACTGACTACTCACTAGCTCTCTCATTCATCACGCAGTTACAAGATGTCTACTGAGTGGGATAACACTAAAAACGTAATAGGAGCTGCAAAGGAGAGAGAGCAAAGAGGAAACAGACAGCGGCACAGGAAGTCAATTCCTGAGACAAGAACACAATTAGGATACAGAAGAGCCGAGAGAGCTGAGGGGCAGAGGCACTGCCCACCAGGCCTGAAGGGTAACTTGAGCTTGAACCCTGGAAGCGACCACATTCTCACTGAGGTGTACTCATTCATGTTCTCCCTCATTCTCTCTAAATGTAAAAGTGCTTTTAAAAGTTATAACAACAGGGCCAGCAAGACGGCTTGTTGGATAAAGATGCATGCTGTGAAGGCTGATAACCTGAATTCAATCCCTGGGACCCACTAGACATTAGCTCCCCTCCCCCCAAGTTGTCCTCTGATGTTTGTATACTCTGTGACAGATGCACAAATGAGCACACACCAAATAAATAAATGTAATAAAAATGTAAAGTATAAAGCATAACTGCACTGAAGGTATTTGGAAACCGTTTCTTAAACTAGATTCCATAGTAAAGTACACATAAAGCTCTATGGGAATTTGCACTATGGATAAGTTAGTATCAACCAAAGGAATGTGGGAGACTCCATAGGAATGTCTGGTATTTGACAGGAGCCAAGAAGGGCAGGCCTCAGGCAAGAAGACAGGGGCACACTTCAAGCAGAGGAGAAAGTGGGAAAGCATTGCCCTGGGGGAGGGCACAGGCAAAGAGGAGAAGGTTCTAAAGAGAGGTTCTGCTAGATTCCAGGGAGGGCCTGAGCCCACACCACGACGCTAGGACGAGAATGACCTACTTGCAGACAACGCTCCCTCGGGATTTACTATGGCAAGGCTTAATCTGCAGGGAGCACGCAATTGCTTTCCACATTTCCGGCTGGCACTTTTTAATATCAAGAACAGGGATGCTGATGAAGGGCATCTTAATGCTTCCTTTCTCCCACAGCTTCATGTCATTCATGGCTCCCTGGTCAGACTGAGCATTACAGCTCCTGAAAAGCTCTGTTGGTCTGGAAAAAAAATTCAGAAGGAATTGAGACAAATTATTTCCTAGATAGAAGCAATAAGTAAAATCTTGGTAAATGCACACATCAGGAAACATTGATTTTCTTAGAGAGAGAGTGTAGGACCCACCATAGGCTTTGGACTTCAAGCATCTGAAGCTCCACATGCACACTGACTGCATATTTTCATTTAACACAGGTTCTTATGAAGCAGCTTAAACTTAAAGGTGCTTTGGACAGCACTAACATTCCCAGACCATCTCACTTTATTTCACAAAATAAATGAGTGTTTTTTAAAATTAAAGTATAGGGTTGGGGAAAATTAAAGTATAATAAAAAGCCAAAAATGCACAGATTATAAATCTGATGTGATTTGCCAAGTGTATAGCTCATAAAAACACTTGTAAATCTATAATGGAACATTTCCATCACACCAACCAGTGCCCGTGTGCCCTGTCAAATCACCCCATAGTCTACACTCCTCATACATAGACCATCACAAACTACTTTAGGCTGCTCTAGAATTTCATATAAGTCAACTCATACTCTACTTTGGGGGCCTGGAATAGTCATCAAAACATAATCTTTTTGAGATTTACCCCCATGTGGTTGTATATACAAGTATTTTATTCCTTTTTATTGTTAGATATTATCTATTAATAAATGTTACTTTTGTGAAATGCTTTTTTCTGCCCTTTTAAAAAGTTGAGGGCTGCACCCTAACATCTACCTCATCTATGACCTACTGGAGCATGTGAAGGGGCTGATCCTGAGGAATGATAACCACAGGATCTCCATCACTTGAGGTGACCACAGGATCTCCCAGAGGAGTTTCAGAGAGGGTCCAGTGATGATGGTGTACAGACAGGAGAGGCCTTGAACCAGACCAGTGACTCATTGCAACGAACATCTGCTAGTAAAGCAGACAGGACTAAAGGATATACTCCATGACACACAGTGGTTCCCAACACCACTAAGACAAGTGAAGAGGTGGTGGAGAGGCAGGAAAGACCGAGGAACAGAATGGATATTTTTGCTTGTTTGTTTGGTTTGGTTTGGTTTTAATTTTTTTTGAGGGGGTGAAGGGCAGATAGAGAGAGATCAGGAAATGAGTAGAATTAGGGTGCATGATGTGAAATTCCCAAAGAATCAATAAAAAAAATTATGTTAAAAAAAAGTTGGGGGCTGGAGAGATGGCTCAATGATGGAGAACTTGCTGCTCTTGCAGAGAACCCAGGTTCAGTTCCCAGCACCCACATGGTGGCTCAAAACCACCTATAACTTCAGATCCAGGAGACCTGATGCCCTCTTCTGGCTTGTTTGTGCTACTCATACAGGTAGGCCGTTCATACACATAAAAGAAATCTAAAAAAAAAAAAGTTGAAACTTTTATTATTGAGGACTTGTAAGGGTTCTTCATGCATTATAGACATGTCCTTTATCAGACATATGTAGTATAGATTTTTCTGCTAGGTTATGGTTTTTCTCTTTAGTGTCTGGTAGTACCTTTTGATGAGGAAGAAAATTAATTAATTAAATTTATATAAAACACTATTTTAAAGCCAGGCATGATGGTGCATCCCTGTAATTCCTGTACTTGGGAGGTAGAGGCAAGAGGATGAGGAGTTCAAAGCCAGACTTAGATACATAGCTAGTTTGAGGCCCACCTGGGCTACATGAGACTTTGTCTCAAACAAATAAAAATACAACAAAAATTTGCTTGAGTTTAATCCTATGCATTATAATGTATAAATTGGGATTTTTTTTTTTTTTTTTTTTGAGACAGGGTTTCTCTGTGTGGCTTTGTGCCTTTCCTGGAACTCACTTGGTAGCCCAGGCTGGCCTCGAACTTACAGAGATCTGCCTGGCTCTGCCTCCCGAGTACTGGGATTAAAGGAGTGTGCCACCACTGCTGGCTAAATTGGGAATTTAGTTCAATTATGTTTGAAGACTGTATCCAGTTATGTAATTAAAAACTCTACACAAGTTGGGTGTGGTTGGTTGGTGTACACCTCTAATCCCAACACTCAGGAGGCAGAGGCAGGTGGATCTCTGTGAGTTTGAGGCCAGCCTGTTCTACAAGGTGAGTTTCCGGGACAGCCAGCGCTACATAGTGAGACTGTCTCAAAAACAAACAGCCCCCCCAAACCAAAACAAGAGCCATGTACAATACAGAACATTTCCATCATGCTGAAGTTCCCTGGTGCCCTGTTTTTCTGGTCCTTATCCCCACACACTACTTTTGCTTATTCTTAGACTTCCTGTGTCTGGAAGCACAGAGAGCATTGGGCTTCCTTTGTTGAATGTAAGCCCATTCATATTTGAGTGTTTTAGGAGTCTGCCTTCCAGCCAGGTGTGGTGACGCACACCTTTAATCCCAGCACTCGGGAGGCAGAGGCAGGCGTATCTTTGTGAGTTCGAGGCCAGCCTGGTCTACAAAGTGAGTTCCAGGACAGGCGCCAAAGCTTCACAGAGAAATCCTGTCTCAAAAAACAAAAACAAAAACAAAAACAAAAAAGGAGTTTGCTTTCCTTCTGTATACTACTTCACTGTTTTGAACACCACAGTATGTTACCATTATTTTTCCATTCTTCTGATGAATGTTTTGGGGTCAACTCCCAGGATGGGAGATTACAAATAACGCTGGCACACAGAGACTTTCTTGGGCATATGCTTTCATTTCTTTTGGGTGAAGAAATGCTTCAGAATAGAGTTGATAGATCACTGATTTCAAACAATTACTTACCTAGCAGCAAGAGTGAGAATCCCACACTTCACAAGCTTGCCAGTCTTTTGATCTAGCCATTCTAATAGGTCTCAGGAGGCATTCACAGAAGTTTTAATTGACACTTAGCAGGACGAACCTTTTCATCTACATTCATTTTGAAAAGCACTTTTAACTGCTAACTCTATGGCATGCATTATGATGTTTTCAAATGTGTATATATTGTGGAGTTGCTAAATCAAACTAATACATATAAGCACAAATACTTTGTCTTGTTTTTGTGGTAAACACATTAAATCTATTCTCTTAGCAATTTCACATATGTGATATACTTATTAACTAGAATCATCATCCTTTTTTGTTGCTGTTTTTTGAGACAGAGCCTCACTATGAAGCGCTGTCTGTCCTAGAACTCACTCTGTAGACCATCAGCCTCTGCTCAGTGAGTCACTTGCTTAATTTAAAGGTATTTCTTTACAAAACAATTCAGATCAGAGTATCCTGTGGTATCAAGGACAGTAAGGGGAAAGGGGGCCAAGATCTGAGCCTGGAACATATCCACATAGCCCAGTGATCTGTTCTGTGGTCAACTGTTTCCACCAGTCAGAGGAAGAAGGACTGAAGGCACCGGATACTCTCTGAATTCCAGAGGCTTGAGGCATCTCTATGCTAGAAGAGACTCTGTAGTTATACTTCCTTTCTAGGGGCCATGGAGAAGGGACAGAGCATTTCAAGATGAAATAATAAAGAAACACAGCTTTCTTTACTCCAGAAGGGCACATCAGAAAGTGGTATTTACTTAAGACAAGTAAGTTCATGATAGTGTATTTCCATCTTCATATATAATATTTTTTCCTACCTGTTGTTAAAGTTTGTACAGTAAGTAAGGTTTCTACAGCCCAACTGGCAAGGTTCCCGGACGTCAGCTAGACATGTCAACATGGACACCTCCACCGGATTATATTCACAGATGCGGTCAAACTCTTGCCAACTCTGAGTATTTCCCCAGCTCATGCTATAAAGTTTTGTGCACAGTTCCCTGAAAAAAAAGAATAAATGCAGAAAATTAGAGAAAAGCCTTATGAGTATCTGATCTGTGCAAAATTCCAACTCTATTAACTCTCTTTAGGAACATAAAGAAAAAAGTACAATTAACTAGCCCCTGGAATTTGGAGCCAGAAAAGGTAATCTCCATGAAAAAGTGACCTTTTGAAAATCATCCATGGGTGGCTGGAGCAGTGGCTCATCAATTAAGAACTCTTCCAGAAGACCCATATTGATTCCTAGCACCCACATGGCAGCTCATAACTGTAGCTCTAATTCCAGGGGACCCAACACACTCCTCTGGCCTCTGAGGGCATCAGGCTGCATGTGGTTCACACACATACATGCAGGTGAAACAGCCATACAAATAAAAAAATACAATCCAATGTGTACATTAAGAACAAATCATCCACGGGACAGAACGGGACTTAGAGATGGCTTAGCGGGTAAAGGAGCTTGCCACACAAGCCTGGTGACCTGAGTTTGACCCCCAAAGCCACAGAAAGGTGGAAGGAGAGAATGAACTACAAAGTCGTCTTCTGACCTCCACACATACTCTGTGGCATGTGTGCCCACCCCACCCACCCCAGTAATAAATACATTTCAATAAATAAATAATTTTCAAAAAATTAAAAATCCAGACCCCTGCCATGACTGACAGAAAGCTAAATACATTTTACAGTCCCTTAAAGTGTTTCGTATATCCCTAGTTCCAGTACAATTATTTTCTCTCAAGTCTTACTTATCTCCCTTTTTAAAAAATATTTACTTAAAGTAAAGCACATGGTATAATCTCCCCTGGTTATGCTAACCACAAGAGCATTTTAAAGAAGCATTTTAATGGTTAGGGATGTAACTTGGAGTGCCCAGGGTACTCAAGATCCTACTTCTCTCCCTAGAACCAGGAAAAGCGGCGGTGGAGGCACAGATTAAAGTTCATTTGACCACTTATTTCCTAAGATCCTCAAAACCCTACATGCTATTGCAGTTGATCCAAGGCATTCTGATTTGCAGGATTTGATGACTGCAAAGCAATTTCATTTGTTTCTACAGATAAAGCAATACTGGCAGGTCATTTCCAAAGTGGTTTTCTACATTGGATTCATTAGTTTAATTTTTATAAAAGGAATACACATTCACTACAAAAATTGGATATCATTGAAATATACAAAACTGTAATTATTTCCCGCTGTCCCCACAGTTATTTGACTCTCATAAACATCCCTGTGAAGAGTTTTTGGGTTTTTTTTTCAATGTGTAAAAATGTTTGTCTGCGTGTGTTTGTGCACCATGTGTGTGCTTGGTATCAATGGAGGCCAGAAAAGCACATCAGATGTGCTGAAACTGGAATTATAGACAGTTGTGAGCTGCCACATGGGTCCTGGGAATTGAACCGGGTCCTCTGGAAGAGCAGTCAGTGCTCTTAACCACTGAGCCATCTCAACCAGCCCCAAAGAAGGGATCTTTCCTCTGCAGTCAGTTTGCCACTCTCCCCGTGCTCATGAGTGCTGTTTTATGTGGGGGCATGTTCAAGGCATTGCCAATGGAGCATCATTAAACAGACCTGGCTCACGAGGGAGTTTTGGGGAGGAGGAAACCAGTACTTTCTCTACCCTTTAACTTCCTATATTTGCCATTAGTATCACGAATATCTAACATTTCAGAGCTAGTTTCTAACATTTAAAACAGAAATTATACCAATTTCCCCAATTATCTCATAAGGTTTCAGAAAGATCAAGCCTGACGAAAAGAAAGCATTCAGCAAACCATAACCCCCTGTTCTGGGTTCCTAAGATGGTCCAGCAGGTGAAAGGGATTGCTGTCAAGCCTGCCAGTCCCTGGGACCCACACAACAGAAGAAGAGAACTGATTTCCCAGGTGGCCTTTGACCGCCACGTGAACCTCAGCGGACCCCTAAGTTATCGACACGTGTCACTAGGACTAATTCATCCTATATGTGAGAGCTTTGTACACGTGAGGGGAGCACTCTACCAATTGAATTACACTCCCGATCCTAAAATTCTGTAATTTAATAGACTATCTCTTAGATATCAGCTCAAAACACATTCTTCTAAATAATTACTTACATGTATGAGTATGTGTCTGCACATGTGAGTAAAGTGCATACAGAGGCCAGAAGAGGGCGCTGGATTCCCAGTAGCTAGAGTTACAAGCAGGTGTGAGACACCCAATGTGTGTGCTGAGAACAGTAGTAAGTACTCTTAACCACTGAGCCATCTCTCCAGGCCCAACATGCTGTAAGCTTACTAATATTGCATCATCTTAAATATCTATTTCCCTTTCAATGGCTAATCTTTCATACCACTAAATACAATACACTCAATGTTTAAAAAAGTACTTGTTTTATCAAAAATAAATTTAAGGGGCTGAACTCTAGTTCCATGGGATCCTATGACCTCTTCTGACCTCTGTGGGCACCAGGCACATATGTGGTACACATGCATACATTCGAGGAAAACACACACACACATATCAAATTTTAAATTACGTTTATTTGTGTGTGTGTGCGTGTGCATTCACGCATGTGTAGAGAGAGAGAACAACTTGAGAGAGTCTGGTTTTTTCCTTCTACCATACTAATCCTGAGAATAAAATTCAGATCATTTAATTAATTAATCAGGAGTGGTGGCAGGTGTGTTTACCTACTAAGTGACCTTGCTGGCCTTAAAATACTGTATTGATTAAAACAGGCTTCAGTAAATATTTGCTGAATAAAATAATACTAACAAAGGTTGGGGCTGGGGGGATGGCTCAGTGGTGAAGAGGCTTACTGTTCTAAAGGGTACCCCAGTTCAGTTCCCAGACCTGCACCGCAACTTACAATTGTCTGTAACTCCAGCTGCAGGGGATCTGGTGCCCTCTCTGGCTCTGGGGGTACCACTCATGCACCCATGTACAGATGTGCAGATAAAACATTGGCACATAAAATAAATAATGTTTTTAATTAAAAAAAGAATTAAAGATTTTATATCTTCTATTTATCTGTTGTACTGAGATTGAACCTCCGGCTTTGTACCTGCTAAGCCCTCTACCACAGTGCTAGAGTCCCCAGGTCAGATTTTATATCTCCCAAATGCTAAGCCTAGACAACACAAGAATAACACATTTGCTAAAATCACCAATTCAAATCCTGTTTTCTCTTGATTTTATTTTTAATTAATTAATTAATTTGTTTGTTTGTTTGTTTATTTTTGGTTTTTCGAGACAGGGTTTCTCTGTGTAGCTCTGGAGGCTGTCCTGGATCTCACTCTGTAGACCAGGCTGTCCTCGAACTCACAGAGATCCTCCTGGCTTTGCCTCCCGAGTGCTGGGATTAAAGGCGTGCGCCACCGCCACCCGGCATCTCTTGATTTTAATAAAGGAAAATGAGATACTAACCTACATATTGAAGTGTTTGCTTTAGAGCAACAGTGCAATTTAGCCCCATCAAGGCCAGTTGAGGGAGGAGGATGCACTGTGACCCCAGGATGAACTGACTGTGAGCTTTCGAGAAAACACTGCCAAAGAGGATCTTGAGGCAAGGGCTGGGTCTTACAACCCTCGATGAGACCATCAACAATCTCCATTTCTGTTTTCTTAGACATGAGAATTCTCTTGCAGGCGTTTTGGCAAGTGTGGTCTTCAGCTCTGTCACAGCAATATAAACCTGTATTCAGGATATAAGCCCTTTATTAGCTGGTTTTACGACAACCACTGCTCAGAAGAGAACATGGCAGCAAGTGGACAATGACAGCTATCTATGCAATGTCTCTGCAAGTATACAGGGCCTGCTCGGCTCGCTCCATCATTCTGCAGTGCAAACCTTTCCCAGAATTCACCACAGTCCTGTCACCAGCTTTCGAGAACTGTCCTTCTAAAATGAAAGTCATTTTGGCTAAGAAGGCCTCCTGAAAACTACTTCATGTTCTTGGAAAAGATACTAAAATCAAAGTGGGCTCATTTCCTGTTTGTGTTTAGTAGGGACTGTGCTATTTACATAAGACTGACGACTGATCTCCAGTGTTAAAGATGTTCCACTTATCACACCCCAAGACATCACAGACTTTTCTAAGTCTGCAGAAGCTAATTATTATATGTTGTAATCTAAATAATACGAACTCTGACAATATCTTGATTTGTTTCTGCCTTTAATCTTTTCTTTTTTGATGATAGGGATTGAACCAGGGCCTCAGACATGCTAATGGGCCATGATTTGCCTGTGAACTCTGTCCTTTTTCATCCAGCCTTTAATTTTCTACAAAGGACTAGAAACTGAAAGAATACTTTCAGTCAGGCTATAGACTTCAGAAGGGTTCTCTCACATGTCTGCATTTGAAAAAACATACTCAATTTGTAGCCTTCTTTTCTAGATTCCTGGTAGGACACACCCTGGAGGTTACTGTTTTGCCTCTTTCTGCCTTTCTTTTATTAAAAAAAAAAAATTTAAAGCTTCTATTTCCTCACCACCAACAACACTTCAGTGCAGCCTAAATGTCAGAAAACATAGATCTGCTTAAAAACAAATGAAGGCCACATCTCTGATCCTCACCACATTACCACATCACAGAATGCCAAAAGCCTTGATTCTGATTTCAATTATGGCCAAACAAGGCATATTGCTTTCAAGATTCTAAGAGTCTTACAATATTCCAGTATAAAGCAAGACACTAGCATCTGGCTTAGAAGTCAGTCTCCGTCAGTCTGTTTGTTGATCAGTCAGTTCTTTAAAATCTGACTACCTCTAGATGAGCACAATGGATTCTGGGATAAATAAAGTAGGTGTTTCGAAGATCCCACAAGGACAGGTTTGTTAGGAGGCCTCAATTTTTCAAAAATATTACTCTCTTATTTTTATAATTTTTTTATTATGCAAGTAAGAACTTCTTATTGATAAAAGTTTCAGCATTACAGAGATATACAGTGTGGAAAAGTTAAGTATAACCAAGACTATGCTTTCAGTTCTGAAACTTGCTTTGTTTTTTTGACACCCCTTGGACTTTCTGTATAAACACACTTCTCTTTGTTAGTAGAAAAGTGTTGCTATCACACAGAAATAGAATGTAAGGAATAGCCATTGGTGCATGTTTGGGACACTCCCAATTTTCTCTCATATACTACTATGCATATGTCCACCATAGTATTTGTTTGCAAATTTGTGTAAGTTTTCTCATGTTAATGACAAGATGGAATTTCCAGGTTAAAAGGTTTCATATTCTAATGGTGATGATCTGGATTCCTATCAAAATATCCATACCAAAGACCTCTCCCATCTTCAAAACAGAATTTCCTTTTCCTCATGGTCTTCACATTCCCTTCTTTCTTGGTACCTTACAGCTGTGAAAATTATCCAGCTGTACATCCAGTCTGTCAAAATCAACCACCAATGGGAGGGATCTCAGTGTTTCCCAAGCGAACTAGAGCATAGACACCTACATGAACATATTGGTTTCTGAATGAATTATTTTTATCAAAGAGCAAGATGAGAAGAATCCAGCCCTTTTACTTACTATCTGTTGGGTTTCTCATGGGGTAAGACTGGGTGTAATTGTTCACACAGTGTATCAATTGTGGGCTAATAGAGGCACAATAATTTTCCACTGCTTTGATCTGAGATGGACCAGGAGAAGAGTCTGTTCGAAAAATGGCTTGACAGAATTCTCGGCAGTTCGTGTGATGACCTGCATAACTGCAGCACACCGAGCCCACTGTGGAAAAAGAGAGAACACTGAAATGCAGGACACTTCTTGTTAATGTTAACAGCACCATGGTGGTTGACAGTCCACCTTTCTGAGTGGGAGTAGGAAAGCCATGCTGCAGAGGATAAACACTTGAATCAGCACTATTCCAGGCATCGTCATGGGGCCAGTCAAGGGCTCCCTGAGCTATGACAGTCCCAGTTCATGACTTAGACTCTCGAGATCCCCGTGAGGAGCAGTACAGCCTGGAGCAATGCAGAAGCACGTTTAAGGGTTTCTGGTTGTAATGACAATTTGGGAGCATACACTGGCATTTAATGCACGTCAGGGCTGCTAATGTCCTCCAAAGCACCTGGTGCCACAGAACCAAAGCTGCCTCCCAGAATGTCCAGAGTGCCCATGCTGAGAGCAGGGACGGCCTCTTTCCACACTACACTTGTAGGGATTTATAGACAGAGCAAAACACCACCAAACAAAACCACAGGTCCTCACATTATAAAACAGGACAGGTAAAATCTAAGAGGCAGCAAGATAAGTTAATAAAATTAACAAACGTATACTTTGAAACTGAAATCTCAAAATTTCTACAGTTTGAATATTTGCAAGAATATTCATATACTGAAGTAGTTGTCATTTCGCAGTGGATACAATCTGTCTCAAGTACAAGTCAAAGCAAGGTTATCCGAAGGTAAGTGATTGCATTTTGTATTTGGAAAATGAGTAAAAGCCAGGTATGGTAACACAGACCTGTCATCGCATAGCACTTGGAAATGGGAGGCAGAATAATCACACATCTATGGCCACCCTGGACTATATGAGACCTTGCTTCAAAACAAAACCAAAACACAACCGCAACAAAACTCACTGGCCATGAGTGGTGGTGCACACTCATAATCTGGAGCACTTGGGAGGCAGAGGCAGAAGAGTTCAAGGACAAGCTGGGCTGCGTCCCTAGGGAGACAAACAAGCACACAAAGAAAACACGATGGGATGCCATTTAACATGGCCAAGGGAAGTGAGCGGCTGGAGGTGCAGGTGTGGGAATCATAATGGAGAGGGTGGGAGACCCTCACAACATCTAAAGATGTATGTGTAGGGGTGCTAAAGGAGCTGGCGAAGGTGAGTGGTAGGAAGGTTTACAGAGAGGCAGCTGAGAATTCCTAGGTTATTAGAAATGGCTATGGAGCCAGAAACGGGGTGTCAGTGAATTCCACAGACCAATGAATGGAAGAATTCAGATAATGATGAGTCACATGCAAATTAACTAAGCAAGGGCTGAATTAACTGATAAAGGACACACCTCAGCTTCCCAGGCCACGACACTGTCCCACCCCTGCTGTGTGCTAGCTTTTGACTTGTAACTACTCTCCAGTTTGCCCATTACCCAAGAGCTCATGTTCATTGCGGGGGAACAAGTGCTTCTCAGCGTTGCTATGTGTGTGGTGCGGGAGATGGGGAGGGCCTGAGCTACGGCAAGCACGCACTCCACTGCTGTGCTGAATCTTCAGCCACACGAAGTGACAGCTGCATTTACTAGTGTAAAAGTGCAGTGGCCATGTTCTGGGAGTTACAGTGCAGGAAGGAAAATAGAGCCCAAGGCCTGTCTTCTGATTCCTCCATTAGCTTGGCTTCCTTGCCAGTGTGGGAGAACCTAAGATCACAGACTATAGGTACCTTCGGAACGAGCCCCAGTTTGAAAGGGTAGAAATGCATGGCTGCTTGTTAGTCTTTAATATACCACATTTCCAAGCTAATCCAATCAACTGCTTGTTCCTCGGTTGTCTTCCCCCACCTCTGCCGCTCTTGACATTCTCGTCACAGCGTGTGCTGCTCCTCCAGTCTCCACCGTACATACCCTTTCCCACTTCTCTCCCATCCCCTTCCACGCATATCTTATTTACCTTCGAGGCCCAGGTAAGCTATGAACTCCATGAGGTCACCTCTAACACCCTTGCAATGTGACCCCTGTTTCTTCTGAACTGCTGCATTTTATCAGTGTGCTACTTCATATTCTACACTATTTCCACGTTCTGGTCATGTGTGTTCTGGTCATGTCCCTACAGATATGTATCTGCCCCACAACAAGCAAATACTAAATAATTATCTTCAGACTGGACTGAGAAGCAGTCCTTAGCAAGGACTTCCTCATACACTGTAATCCTATGATTTGGTGTTACCTTCCTCTAGCACATCCACCTATACTGTTAACTTGCAACTGGGACACAGGAATTGCTAGAATACATGGGTGATTTGAACACCCCACAGGCAATTTCCTAGCAGAATCCTGTGTGCATGCTTCTTCATATGGCTTAGCAGGTGCAATGCCAAGGGTCTGGGCAATCAGTTCTGACTGGTAACCACATTTGTAGAGTGTCTTGCTCTCTGGACTGCTTGTACAATCATTGACAATATACTTACTTTCATTTCTGCTAATGCAACTGAAAAGAGCATTCTGTAAATTAAAGAAAAACAAACAAATTAACAAACAGAATTTCTAATTTTATTCCATTTTAGAATTCTATGGAAATCAGGATATCATACTTTTTAATTCTTTTCTAAGTGCAAGGCTAAAACACAGACACTATGAAATGACTTTCTGGTTAAAAAAGTAACCATCATGTAATGCGTGGTGGGGATCACTCCGAGCTATAAACTGACAAGCAAGCAAAGCTCAAGTGAGATGTATTAATGTGTTTAGGTGTATATGTGGAGGGGATCACAGTTATTAATTTCAATTTTTTCTTGTAGAATATGAAGTATTTTCTAGAAAATAACATAATAAAGGACATTCAGAGACATACATTATTTCCTGTAACCACTACATTTTGGAGTTGGTGTGACCTCAGACATTAACTCTAATTGTTCTCAAACATGAATGTTCAGTGGAACCACCCAAACTTCCTGGCCCACCCTAGCTAGATGATAGAAATCTACATTTGACACAAAGTTTCAAAGATAGTTTTCATTTAGTCTTCTCGTGACCAGAATTTGGGAAACTCCCTAGCTTTCTACAGAGGGGAAGCACCCCTCAGCAGAGGAAAGATACTGCACTAGAGCCCAGAAGTTGTCCAAAGCAAGCCTGATATCAGAATCGCTGTTTCTAGAAGTCTTAGACTGTTGTTCAAAAAGACCCACCCTGTATTAAGTCATGGCTTGAAAAATAAGAGAAAACGAAACAAAAACTCCTTGTCCAAACCATTTGGCCATCCAGACTTGTCAGCTATGCGTTAGTATCACTTATAACTGGAGAGAAGATTGAAATAAATGAGCATCTGTGAAACAGGAGGGAAATCAGATGTACGCTCACTGTCCAATCCAGCTAAGTGACCGAGCTTTAGCTGGGCACCGTGGTGCCTAAGTATAATCTCAGACTTGGGAGACAGAGGCAGGAGGATCTTGAGTTGGAAGCCAGCCTGAGCTACACAGTGAGTTTTGAGAACTTGTCTCAAAAGACCACAGGACAGGCCGGGTGTGGTGGTGTGCATGCCTTTAATCTCAGCACTCAGTAAGCAAAGGCAGAGGCAGATGGATCTCTTTGAGTTCTAGGCCAGCCTGGTCTACAGAATGAATTCCAGGATAGCCAGGGCTACACAGAGAAACCCTGTCTCAAAACAAACAAACAAACAAACAAAAAACCCAAAGGGGGGGAACATGAGAGAAAAATGTAAACAAGTAGAAAAAGAGCAGCGTTACCAACATTAGAAAGACAGCTTCACAGATTTCCTAGGCATGGCGGCCACCGCCTGTGACCCAGCACCAGAGGCTCGGGTGTGGGGTTTGTCACTAGTGTCAAGGCACCTTGAACTACAGAGTGAGTTTCAGGTCATTCTGGGATACAGTGTAAGGCTATGTCCAAAGGGCCAAAAGAAAACCGTCCATCTACACTGCTGGTGAAGCTGCACTGCATCCACTTTCTCTACCTAAAAATATCCTGTTGTAGGATAAGCCACAGTGGAGTTCTTCATTTCGAGAAAAAGTAAGTTAAAAAGCAAATACACGAAGCCCAGGCCTCCCTCATAGAAAGAATACTGAATTCCTCCAGTATGAGTGATTTCTGCTAGAGCTGGTAGATCACCACAAAGAATGGGAAAGGAAATGCGCTCTCAGTGATCTTCTTCAGCACTGAGCTTGTTTATGTCTCTCCACCCATGCTCCTCTGTCTTATTGTGACTTTCCATCTCAGACAACCCTCCACTGGGCTTACCAACCTCAGGAACATTTTATAAAAATCAAAATCAATATTAAAAAGTAGTCTGCAGAGAAATAGCTCTCATCAGGGGTGATTTTACATTCTAGGGAGCACTTCATGCCTGGAGTCATTTTCTGTTATCAAAAGTAGGGTGGGGTGGGCATTAATTAGCATCTAGTGAGAAGAGGCCATAAATGTTGCTAAGTATACGACAGATGTCCCTGGTCTCTAAGGGTCCAGATGGCAATGTCAATCACAACTCCTCTCAGGAACTTTGCCTTAAGGCTTATGAATTTGTTCAAGCTAGATTTTTTAAAATTTGACCCTATAAGTAAAAAAATGATCACTTCTAGGTCAGTCTTGTGATCACAGCCTAAGAGAAAGGCACTAAAGGAAAGCCTCAAGTATCAGAGATCCTCTAATTCAATGTTTTCATGTCCCTGCAGCCGCAGACCGAGAACAGAAGGGAGAAAGAGCTGCAGAATCCAGTCTTTCCCCCATGGCACACAATGGCATGCATGCCAAGTCTCGCCAGCCACCACTTGTTTATAAAGCTCACTGAAGTGCAGTCACACCCATTGGCTTATCTATCTTACATGGCTATGGCATGCCATCCGTGTGATGATGGGATGGCAAAGTTGAGCAGACAAAGACCATATGGTCTGCAAGCCTAAAGTGGGCAATCAACTGGCCCTTTGCAGAGACATTGCAAAGCTGTCTTCCTTGATGACATCTGCAGAGAACAGAGATGCTCCCCAAGCAACTATCATTTCTCTTAATGTTCAATGACAGAACTTTCATACATAGGTTTTCCTGAATATGTTCAATGAAAACTTGATATTTTACACAGAAGCACTATTAATGTTAATAAATACTACTTCTACATCTTTACTCATTCTATGGTTTAAATTATGTTCTGCCTTGGGCTGGAGAGATGGCTCAATGGTTAAGAGCACTGGTTGCTCTTCCAGAGGACCAGGGTTTAATTCCCAACACTGACACAGCAGCTCGCAACTGTCTGTAACTCCAGTTCCAGAGGATCTGGCATCTTCACATAGACACACATGCAGGCAATACACCAATGTACATAAAAAAGAAAGAAACCGTTTAAAAGTAAAATAAAAATATGTCCTATCACTTTAGTGATGTAGATGAACTCATCAGACTTCTGCTATGCCCATTTTGATTTTATAGGCTGATTATATTTGGCTTTGATACAAGATTCCTACATTTGTTTAAGTAATTCTTCATCCTTTCTTCGTCAGGCTGTCCCCAAACTCCCATTCCTCCTGCCTCCAGTTTCCAAGTGCAGGGATCACAGGGCCTGTCACCATGCCTGACTATCAGTAACTCTTTTAGCTATTGTTGATTACTAATAGGACTCAAGACATATGTAGGAGTTATAGCATCAGCTCATAATTCATTTCTTACAATCATCCATTCTGGTGTCTTTTAAATGTCTGATCGCCATCTGGCGGCAAGAGCAGGAAGTAAGGGTTTTCATTAACTAGTGTGGAGCCCTTTCTGAGACCCCACCCATCTTACCTACGAACAGATAAAAACTACAGTGGTACTGACGTGAGAGTGTACCACCACCTCAGAAACCCAAGGAACACGTCAGTGTACTAGGACTGACAGGATGACCACCTCAAAAATAACCCACCCAAGAAAGTACACTTGACTCGGGCCAAGTCTTAGCCTGCAGGCCGAGTCTTAATCTGCCGTGACCACTTTCTCCCTAGGCTGGGCTCCCCTCCAGGTCCCAGGGTGTCTCCGCCAGCTTTCTACAGCGTACTTGCTCACTGTGTTCTAAGTCTATGTGTATTTCTCTCCTCGCACACTAGACTGCAAGCTTTGGGCAGACAGTGGCTCAATCACTGCGCAAGTTCCTTACACACACTGGTGTGTCAGCGCAGTGTGCATGCGTCATCAGGCCAATGAGTATGACGTAAGTGAACGAGAGACAGAGACAACTGCAGAGCTCTGCTCCAGAAACCCAGAGTTCAGTATCAACTGAGATATACTTAGGAGACAAATCTTTTTTTTAAAATGGCTTCCAAAGGGAAGTAATACTTTCATTTTTATTTATTTTTTGTTTTGTTTGTTTGTTTGTTTTTGAGACAGGGTCTCTCTACATGGCTCTGGCTGTCTTGGAACTCAGTATGTAGGATCAGGGAGCCTCGAACTCACAGAATGTTGCCCACCATTGCCTCCTGAGTCCACAGCACACCTGGCAGTAGACAATCTTTAGGGTTTAATAGCCCGTAAGAGCCATGGAAAATGTTGAGAAAGAGAAAAGGGTAGGCAAGATTTGTTGGCTCTTAGTTGGTTACATCTGGGATGACTGTACTCAGAAACTCAGCAAGAAGTGTAAGAAAGGTGACAAGTATCTGTTTCAGAGTATGTGCATGTGTGTGTAAGTATGCACACATGGGTGTTATTTTATGGGAGTAAGGAGAGAGAAGGAGAGTGGAGAAAATCAATCATTAATTGGGTTGGTCAGGTGTGGTGGTACATGTCTTTTAGTGGATCTCTGTTAGTTTGAGGCCAGCATGGTCTACATAGCAAGTTCCAGGGCAGTCAGGGATACACAGGGAGATCTTATCTCAAAAAGAAAGTTAGCACAGAAGATTCTGGAACTGTCATTAAATAGGGGTTATTAAAGCTATGGAGCCTGGGCTAGGGAAGTGGCTCAGCAGTAGAGCATGATATCCTAGGTTCAACTCCCAGTACCACAAAACAAGTAACAACAAACTATGAAAAGATGACCACCCAGTGGAAGACCATTTAAGACATGACAGGATCACAGGCTAGTCTGACATGACCAGGCCCTTAGGGATACACTTACTCCGCTAAGGTATGAACTGGAAAGAAAATGGAAAGTAACAAGGAGACTAAGTAGGAGTGGCTCCCCTCTTGGGACAACCTAAACGACAGAGTGGAAGGACACACAAGTGCGACCCCAGCAAGTTTTACTATGGGAAGCCAGTACTGCAGGACCGAACAGGTTTCGCTCTTTTTGGAGCTCATCAGCTGCAGGTAACTGCTCAGATCTGATACTTCAATTCACCATTCCTAAAGCTCCCCCCACGGCCTGCTATTTACTACGCCCCAAGCACTGTTGGCATTTCCTCAGTGTTCACTAACACACACTTTCTGTTTAGGTCCTTAAGGCTTTATGAAAGCAAAGTACCCTCAAAAATCAGAGGGTACTTTGTGTACGTGTAGGAGCGAGCGTACACGAGCTAGGGATGGAGCCACATCCCCAGCCTGTATTATGTTGTTAAACTAGCTAAGGCTGAGTGGGTCAGGGACAGCACAGCTGCCCGAAGCTCAGGGTGTGACCTGCCACACCAGAAGCACACAGCAGATTGCTATGCCACCACAGCTTAGGGGTCCTCTGGCGGCTGTGAACATGGCTGGCCTTCCCATCACTGTTCCCTTAGACCGTCTCCACCCCCCTTCCTTTACACCTAACACTGTCAAAGTAACTCTAGAGCCCAGGCTGATTTGAGGAAAAGGAACAAAAATGTGACCGATCCAGCACATCTTCAAGCACACATTTTACTGTAACACTTGCTGAGGACACAGTACAACCCTAGCAGGCATATACAGACACACACTCAACACTGGCATCCAGGGGCAGTGCATGCTAACTGACCATAGTGGCAAGGGCTGGTGGAGGCTATATATACACACTTCCTTTCTAGGCATTAAAACATCACTGGAACATCAGGAACTTGGTGGCTGTGGCACATGAAATGGGAAAGAGACTTGACTATATGCTGTTCTGAACAGTGAACCATGTGCATATTCAAAACATATAGTTTTACACATACCTGCACCTTGTCATGCTGAGCTCTGTGCTGGCAGTGGTGTGGACAGCTGTGACTGGGGCTCACCTTTGGCTGTGTGGTATAAGAGCCTCTGTGCTACCTTTACCTCAACATTCTCACAGAACCAGTGGCCATCGGCAAAAGGACTTAGTTGTACTAGCAATTATTTAACCCCAAATTCTTGTCTTAAAATTTTAAATTGTTGTTTTATTATTTTATGAGTGTTTTGTCTGCATATATGTATATGCGCCATGTGAATGCTTGGTAACCCTAGAAAAGCAACCGAGGGTGTCAACTCTGTGGGGTTGGAATTACAGATGTTTTGAACAGCTGTATGGGTCCTTTGCAAAAACAACAAGTGCTTTTAATCACTGAGCCAATTCTCCAGCTCCTTAAACCTTTTTTAAGACTAATATTCTGAGAAATACCTCTCCCTGGCTTTTCCTCATTGTCACCTTTAAAGACCATCACAGAACTAGAGTGCAGAAAGGAAGGAAGAGACAGGAAAGCGACAGTCCTGGAGAGGGTAAGGAAAGCCTAGAGCAGAAGCTGAGAGAGGAGGAGGCAAGCAGGAGCATGGAGGGCTGAAGGCAGCTTGGAGCACTACACTTCAGTGGTGTGGACATCAAATGGGAAGGCCACATGCTAGGACAGGCTCAGGGAATCTGACTTCAAAGTAGGGCATGAATTTACAGATCCTGAACTAAAACCTAACTCATAAGCCATCACCAGGTCTCTGGGCGTTTCACTACCCTCACATCATTTTAACACTGTTTATTCTGATAATCAAGGAGGAAACAACAGTAATCAAAAATTCCAAAAGTTAGCAGACTGGAATCCAGAAGAAAAGATTCACAGATAAACTGTGGACAAAGACAGTGGAAAAACTGCAGGTTATGGCTCCTCAGGCAGCACATACCACACTGGCTGTGCTACGGCTTACAACATCTGCTCCGACTGTTGTGGAATGTTACGTTAAGATGTGTTACGTTCGTTTATGTTGTGGAACATTAGTTTAATGATGCAAAGATGTGTTGCATTCTTTTATGCTGCATTTGTTTAACTCTGTGAAGCTGTGTTCCTGTGCCTGTCTAAAACACCTGATTGGTCTAAAAAAGAGCTGAACAGCCAACAGCCAGGCAGGAGAGGGACAGGCGGGGCTGGCAGGCAGAGAGGATAAATAGAAGGCAAGAAAAGGAGGAGAGGAGGGCTCCAGAGGCCAGCCATCCAGCTACACAACTAGCCACAGAGTAGGAAGTAAAGAAAGGCATATAGAATAGAGAAAGATAAAAGCCAAGAGGCAAAAGGTAGATGGCGTAATTTAAGAAAAGCTGGTTAGAAACAAGCCAACCTAAGGTTAGGCATTCATAAGAAAAGGTAAGTCTCCATGTGATTGTTTGGGAGTTGGGTGGTGGGCCCCCAAAAGTGAAACAAAACAGACCATCAACTGCTGGTACCAAGGCCTTTCTAGCCTTTGGGTGCTCTGAGTGTTATTTCGGGTTCTAGCACTGTACACCATGAGCCTTACCATGACCTATCCCATACTTCCAGCTGGCTCAAGGACCATACTTGTGAAAAAAATTCAGGAGAATCTAGAATTGAGAATGCCCATAGCATGTGAATGTGAGTCTGTGGGAATAATCAAGTTAAAGGTTGGTTTTGGTAGCTCCTAGAACAAAGCTTGGTGATCTCACTCAGATATATGTAATTCTCATAGAAGTGTTATCTGAAAGTGTTTTTTAAACAATTATTTATTTGCACATCTGTTTAATTGTGTGTATATGTGTGGGTGAGTGCATAGCACAGCATGAGTGTAGAGGTCAGAGGTCAACTTACAGCAGTGGGTGTTCTCTTTTTCCCACTTGCATTCTGGGGTGGCACCCAGGAAGTCAGGCTTAGCAGCCAGCACTGCTTCCCCTCAGTCAGCCCAGGAGCACTTAAGTACCAAAGGAGGTACTCCTGCCAGAGATTCTTCAGACAGTCACCAAATAAGAAAGGACAGATCTCTCATTCTTAGCTGAAATTCCCTCTGTAGGAAATTCTACAGGGCACGGTGGTACACATCTTCAATTCCAGCACTCGGGAGGCAGAGGAAGGCAGATCTCTGTGAGTTTGAGGCCAGCCTGGTCTATATATTGAATTCTAGACCAGCCAAGACTTCACACACACACACACACACACACACACACACACACACACTGATACACAGGTGTATATATCTATATAATACACACACACACCAATACACAGGTACACACACACACACACACACACACACACACTGATACACAGGTGTATATATCTATATAATACACACACACACCCTGATACACAGGTACACACACACACACACACACACTGCTACACAGGTGTATATATCTATATAATACACACACACACCCCGATACACAGGTACACACACACACACACACACACACACACACACACTGATACACAGGTGTATATATCTATATAATACACACACACACCCCGATACACAGGTACACACACACACACACACACACACACACACACACACACAGATACACAGGTGTATATATCTATATAATACACACACACACATACACAGGTACGACACACAACACAACACACAGCACACACTGATTACACAGGTGTATAATAATCTATATAATTACACACACACACCCTGATACACAGGTACACACACACACTCACACACACTGCTACACAAGGTGTATTATCTATAATAATAACACACAGCACAGCCAATAAACAGTACACACAACACACCACACACACATACACAGATTACCAGGTGTATATATCTATATAATACACACACACACCCCGATACACAGGTACACACACACACACATACACACACTGATACACAGGTGTATACTATCTATATATAACACACAACACCAAATACACAGGTAGCACACACACACCACAACAGCACAACATACACACACTGCATACACAGGTGTATAATATCTATTAATACACACATACAACCATCCGATACACAGGTACACACACACACTCACACACACTGATACACAGGTGTATATATCTATATAATACACACACACACCAATACACAGGTACACACACACACACACACACAGATACACAGGTGTATATATCTATATAATACACACACACACCAATACACAGGTACACACACACACACACACATACACACACTGATACACAGGTGTATATATCTATATAATACACACATACACACACACACACACACACACAAGCGCGCTGTGTATCATTATATTTTGCTCTTACTTGTCCCCTACTCAGTCAATCCCACTCCCTCCTCTCCAACTATTGTAATGTTGCATTATTTCCTGAAATCTTTTTGGATACAGAATTCTAGGTTGACAGATTTTCTAAGCATTCACTTTACATGAGTGAGGGTTCAAAGTCAAGTTGTTAACACCAGTTTTCAAGAGAACAACATTGAAAGAAGCAATATGTTCCTCTACAAAAGAAGGAGATGAACACATTTTTTTTGTCACCCCATATTGCAAGTGTAGCCCCTTTGGAACCAAATTTGTTGGTGAGAAAGGGAATAGCCCTCAGTTGGGGTTTTCCTTTTTTAATCAGTACCAAAATCTATTCTTTGACTTCCAGGTGTGTGAGACAATAAGGCTGTGAAAATTGACTCAGCAAATGTCACTGTCCTCAAAACTAATGGCTTCCCAGTGGCTCAGCAGATCTCTGTCCCCACTTAGTTGTGGCTTGTGTATTGCATCATTTCAGTCTGCCCTAATGCTGGAGATAAGGACCGAGATAGTACCTTCAAGCACAGGACAATAGTAAGAGTATGCCAGGACAGTAGGTTTAAACGATTAGTTGATTATTCTTGAACACTGTCTTTTATGTCCAATCCATCAGGACAAACTCTGTTAATGATTGATTCTTCATTTAGATCTTTGACTTCCTCCCCTCCGCCCTTCTTTAAAGTGTTGATTCTTTAAAAAGTTAGTTGCATGCCAGGTGGTGGTGGCAGTGCTCGCATTTAATCCCAGCACTTGGGAGGCAGAGCCAGGAGGATCTCTGTGAGTTCGAGGCCAGCCCGGTCTACAGAGAGAGATCCAGGACAGGCACCAAAACTACACAAAGAAACCCTGTCTCGAAAAACAAACAAACAAAAAGAGTTAGTTGCTTTTTACATAGGTATACAGAGTCCTTAATGTCTCTTTGGCAATGGAATATAATAAAATCTTACAAATATAAAAAAGTTACTTTTATGTATTGTGCACACATAGTTGATCACAAAGTTCTTTAGCACTCAGCACTCTAATGAAATAAACTACCCTTTACTATTAGAACACACACACACACACACACACACACACACACACACACACACACCCCTTTCTACTTAAGACTGGACAGGTTATGGTGGCAGATGCCTTTAATTCCAGTACTCAGGAGGTAGAGGCAGGCAGATCTCTGTGAGTTTGAAGCCAGCCTGGCATACATAGTAAGTTCCAGGGCAGCCAGGGCTACATGGTGAGACTGTCAAAGTCTGTCCTCTTTGCCCCTTGCATGAGCATGTGCACGTTTCCTAGCATGCCTTTGGTCCATAGTCTTATTAACTACACCAATTCATCGCTGTTCTGTAAAGTTTTTTTTGTGGAACTCCCAAAATACTGTCTCTACTCATGATTTCTAAGTCCTCATGCATGCATAATAGTTTTAGGTTTATTATATTTTATATGTTATAAGTTTATGTATGTATGTGCACCACCTGCATGTCTTGTGCCTGGAAAGGTGAGAAGAGGGTGTCAGGGAGAGTTATGTATGGTCATGAGCCAACCTGTGGGTGCTGGGAACTGAACCCAAGTCCTTTGAAAAAGCAGTAAGTGCTCTAAACTGCTGAGACATCTCTCTAGCCCCAGTACGCATTTTAATTAATCTGACTTAATTAGATACAATCCTTTATTAATGAAGTTAGGCTATAAACAGTTTAATACAATTTTGTTTTGTTTTTGAGATAGGGTCTTACCATGTGTCTCTGGCTGGCTTGGAACTCATAAAAATCCATATCTCTGCCTCCGGAGCGCTGGGATTAAGGGTATGTATCACCATGCTCAGCTAGTGGTTTTTGTTTGTTTGTTAGTTTGTTAGAATATTTATTTATTTATTCTATCTATCTATCTATCTATCTATCTATCTATCTATCTATCTATCTATGTATGTATCTATGTGAGTGTTCTATCGACTTTATGCCAGAAGAGGGCATCAGATCCCACTATAGACGGTTGTGAGCTGCCATGTGGTTGCTGGGAATTGAACTCAGGACCTCTGGAAGATCAGCCAGTGCTCTTAACTGCTGAGCCATCTCTCCAGCTCCCTCAGCTCACTTTTTAACTTAGGTCTGACTCTTAAGTCTGTGCTTTTTCTAGTTAGGTAAAACTACCTCTCAGAATTCCATTGGTATTGTTGATGTTCATTAGGAGCTGGACTCTACAAAACGTGATATAACATGCTTCATATTTAGCTGGATTGTCTTAGGTTGGTTTGAATAAAGCAGAATCTTAGGTGGCACTGCAATTTATAACTGTATTCACTTAATACATTTCCTAGGAAATCCCTTTAACCAGGAACAGTTTTCCAATAAAAATAACACGCTCTCTCTGAATGTAATAGCCCAGTCTCTGAATCTACTCAAACCATCTAAGATCTGTCCTTCAGGGTCAATATAGCACCTGAGAACACAGGGTGTAGGAATTCATCCTATGGCCACCTGTAGGTCTAGGAAAAGATATTAAAGACCCAGTTTGTAAAACTATTCTGATGTGAACAGAGAACAATTAAGCTAAACTAGACTGTAGTATACATACCAAATTTACCCAATTCACCTTGGAGCTGTTCACAAACAGTCCCATCTGTAGACTAGACAGACCAGTTGGGATTTGCTTTGGGTGTGTAATGCAGAACCAGTTTCCTGAATTAAAGAGCTGTTGCCTCTCATTATTTCTAAATAATATGTAAGAAATCAAACTGAGTTTTGAATTATGTTGAATAATTTGGCTTGTAATACAAAAATAAGGGACAGACACATCTTATAGACTTTTGAAAAATGGTTGCTTAATTAATTCTAGGCCAGATAAAGACAGGCAGGCAGGGAAGCAAACTGTTCTTACATCTACCGTAGCACAGTGTTAATCCCTCTTACCTTCCTGTCTCGTCCTTCATCAACACACACTGCAGACTTCCTAGGGCAATGTAGAAATCCAAACAAGAGAAGGAAGCACACTAAAGTAATGGAGGACAGGCTACAGGAGATGGACAGTGTCAGACATCATGTGGAAGAAAAGAAGGAATTGTCACAATTAGCCACTTGTTCAAGCGAAACCCCAAATGGTCATTTCAAAGGTAGAGGTAAGAAAAACATCTAAAAAGACTCTTGACTTCTTTATGGCAGGCTCTTTTTCAACAAGGACAGAGGGAAGCTGAAGTCAACTTGGAAACTGGTTTTCAGAGACCAGATGTAACTTAGCCAACAGACAAAGGGACAAAGTAAATAAGACTCTCCATCTAAAACTGTTAATGAAGAGGTATAATTATAGACTTTGAGAAAAGAAACAATAACCAGAACTTTAATATAGAAGCAGCCAGGAATTACTCTGTTTCTCCCAAACACATAGACTGTTAGTATGATCCTCACTGTTTAGATAGTAATGTGGTGACCGAGACATGCATTTAAGTCTCTTAACTACATGACCTTACACTCTGGAAAGTAACATAAGTGTCACACTTCATGCTGTAGGAGTTCTGCACATTTGCACAGGCCAACTCCTCTGCTCCCACTCTGTTTGGGAACACCCACTAGGGAACACAATGCTGGAAACCCATCCCGGGAGACCAGGGGTTCGGATCTGTAACATTTCCTAAATGCAGGTGTTGAAGTGTGAAGTGCTCATAGAAGCAGTTTAATTTTCTTAGTTTTTATTTCTTCTCGATCCAGGCAGTTTATAAAAATGGATACCAAGATGAGTCCACAGAAAGGAAAGGGGCAAAGGAGGATACAAAATCTATGAAAATTGATTTTGGAATCTTAGTGCAACCAGTGGCTTTGGTAAGAAAATATTATAGATGAAATCTTTGAATGAGAGATTTAAAGCATTTCTTTAAAATTAATACTTAATTTCAACAAACCTCAAAGTCAAAACACTAGAGAAAGTAAAAGATGTTTTTATCAAGGCTAAAATTTCTGCTAAATGAATTAATTTTTTTAAAATTTAAGTGATTTTGTCAGTTCTGAGAACACTGGAATATTTTATCCAAATTTGTTAAATAAGACACATACCTCATATTCTTTTCTGCAAACTTTGGAAATATCATTCTTTGAAGATGCCTGAAGGCAAACAAAAATCTTCATTAATTTAATATGCATGCTCTGTATTTTTATAGGACAAAAAAAGAACACAAATTAGTGTGTGTTAATTGTCGGTATACTATTCTTTGTTTAATCTAGGAAAACATCGTACTCAAATATTTAGAAGTAAAATACAACAAATCTCACATAATGTTTAAAACAAATAGCACCCCAGGCCTTATTCAATATGCAGGAACTCCAGGCTAAGTTTATGTTTCAATCTCACATAACAACACAGTTCTTTTGTTATTTGGAAACCGGACGACTTTGGAGGAAATGTAAATCAGAGGCCTTTAAAGAGCTGAATTCCACTCTAGGGAACTTCTTGTGAAGCTCTGCCAGGGCACTTACATTTTGCTTGTTCTTTAACCTTTCTTAGTCAGCATTTGGTACTGACTCTCCTGAACCAATTCCCTCCGAAAAGTACCACAGGAAATGGAGATGGCTCAGCTAAAGAAGAGTATGGCACTCCAGCAGGCAGTGAACAGTTACTCTTCTGGAACCTTCTCACCAAGTGTACAAACAAGGCAGTGCCCCTCTACTGTCAGAAGACTGATCTCAGAAAACAGCAAGTTACTCATCAGAGTGAAGCCTGTGCTGCTGTGCAAACAAGACCAAGTAAACCTGCGGCCAAGGGGATTTCTTCTACAGGCCACCAGGCTCAGTGTAGAGACGCTGTTCCAGAGTCATGGGATCTCATCCCTGGGTTCATTTCCTCCTATTCTGGTACCTGGTCCCATGCAATTTATAACGAACTAGCTGATAAGGATGGGGGAGGTGGCTTGTGGTAGGGCAAGGAGAAGAATGGGCTGGCAACTGCTCTATGTCCCCAGGATCTTAGTTCAAATCCTGGACGACTCCACTGTGCCTTAACGTTTGGAGTGGCAGACAGCTAGGTCGTGTGCTGTCCAAATACTGCAGTGCAGGCTTAGGACAGCTTTGTGTCTAAAAGTGAAGGTGAGGCTGGTGTGCTGGCTCACTCGTATAACCCCAGCACTCATGAGCCAGAGGAAGAACTGCCACAAATTGGGACCTGCTTGATCTACATAGGAAGTTACAGGCCAGCCAGGGCTACCCCAGACCCTTTCACAAGAACAACGGACAAAAACTCCAACAACAGAAGTGAAGGTAACGTTGCCATCTCACATGGCCCAGAGAATGGTCTCCAGAACAAGCTTCCAGCTCTGTTTACAGGTTAGCTCAAAGAACCATGTAAACATCTAGCTTCCCAGTTAGGCCTACACCCACCACTGGAGTAGAGAAGCCAGGAAGCAAATGTCACTAATCCGAGAAGCTCCTAAAAGACATGCAGCGAAGAACTCGGGGGTCTACCTGAATTTGCAGCAGAGACACACTTACCGGTGGCGGCGGCGGCGGGAAACCCCAGCTTACCAGAGGAGTCCCATGTGCCCTGAGAGCGGAGAGAGGACAGGGCCACCAGCTCAGAGTAAAGCATGGTGAAAAGAGAAGGGAAGAGGAGAACAAGCCCAGCCCAGCATGTCACTGCTTTCATCCGGCGCCACCCCAGATTTACATGGCCATTGGGACTTGCGCTGACTCGGCACGTCCTGTGCGAAGGACAGAGTGCCTTGAGCCCAATAAACTGTGTGTGGCAGAGAGATGGAAGAAAGAAAAAGAGGGAGAGGTGGGTTAGTGGCTAAGAACACTGGCAGCTCTGCCAAAGGACCCAGGTTCAATTCCCAGCACCCACATGTTGGCTCACAACCATCTGTAACTTCAGTTCCAGTGGATCTGATGCCTCCTCTGGTCTCCACAGGCACCAGGTACACACGTGGTACACAGACATACAAGCACACAAAACACCCATGCACATGAAATAAAAATTTGAGAAAAAAACAGGAAAAGAGTAAGAGAAAGTTGAGGATTTTCCCAGGCAGTGGTCGCCACTGAGACATAAGCCTAACGCTAAATGTGCAGTTTCTGGAGGTCACCTCTCCAAAGCTATGAAGGAGACAAGGCTTAAAACGGACAGCTAAGATCAACTGCACTCCATGATGCTGAAAAGCCTGATTGTCAGATGTTACCTGCTTGCATGCCTGTCGACACTCCAAACCAATAGCCAGTTCACAGCAGCCTAAGCCAACCCAGCCATCGGACTTCTTAAACACACCTGAAAAACAAAATGTTCCAATGCTTCGGTCTAAGTGTCAATGAAGACAAACAGGATATCAAACTAACGGCTATTATTGCAAGGCAGAGTGCATGCCCACGAGAGAACGAGGGCAGACAGCAGGGCCTCCGAGGGCTCTGTACCTCCCCTGGCCCTCATTTCCAGTGACGTCAGTTTTCCTGGAAACCTCAAATGTGTAACTCTCAGGACTGTGGGCTTTATCCTCTCTGTTCCCTCTTCATCTTGGGTAAACAGCATGTCTGTGAGAGGCCATGCAAAGTAAGGAAAGCCGGGAGAAAGGCCTTTTCCTTATTCTACCTGTGAATCACATACAATAATTTAAGCAAACAGGCAAAAAAGAAAAGTATGTTTATCTTTTGTGTTAAAATATTAAATATGTAGAATAGCATAGAACTCATTATCTTGTTTCAAAACTGATACACAGAAAACATGCAGGATCAATTTCTGTGAGCCAACCTCAGCTTTGATGAGCAGACCGAACCATTCAAAATGACTAGGTATGATTTCGGTCTAGTTTGCTTCCTGATATTCAAACTCTCCCTCTTAGAATAGTGGACAGAGTGTGTGTGGATCATAAGCTATGTGAGCTGTCATTCATAATGCAGTACACTGCTGTCTCCATACACTCAGTAACCTTAGAAAACAAAATTATTCAACAAGCTCTTTTAGTTCTGAATCTCTACTGTGTACAAGCTCCTCTATTACACGCTACATGGGATATGAAATTACAAAGCAGATGAAATATACAAGAAGTAGTCCACTGTGGAGACTACAGTTTGGTCTGAACAGAAGCGTACTGCTCAGTTTGTTTGTGATGCAAGCTTCAGAGCACAGCACTCTTTACAAGCTAAGAAACATAGAGCACATTCCTTTTTTCCTAAGCACTGCCTTTAACCAGGGCTGGAAATGGGCTTCAATTCCAGAAGACCATGAATGTCAGGCTACAGAATTCAGGCTTTATTGCAACGGAAGCAGAAATCCCTGAGGAATTCTTTCTGAAGGAGATGAAAAAGACAGATATAATGTGCTGAAACATTAATCATAAATTTATCATATAATAATGAATATTATTTATTAGTATGTAATAGTCTATCCCAAGAGTGTAGCAATAAAGACTTGAACTAGGAATAGAAAAGACAGATACAAGATTTTGCAAGGGGCATGTCACTGGAACTAGAAAGAAAAAAACCATGAAGGGTTATTTGCAGGTTCCTGGGCTAGCAGCTTTCTAGCTAACTCTGGTTTTGTACTTCAGATGTTACATGAATGCTGAGACCTAGGCCATGATGTCAGTTATCACAAACAGCAAATTCCCTTCCTAGGGCCTGCTAGTTAACAACTTTCCTGTCCAGTGTGGGGAGACAAGGAGGCATTCTGCATACCAGAACCACCACGGTCCTCACAGCAGAGAAGAGGGAGCAGGGGAGAGCCCAAGGTCTAAAGCCAAGGTGATAGCATAAGGGGGTGGGAGCCAATAAGATCACCTGTTATGGGAAACTCAAAGAGCACAAATGTTGTGGAATACTATTTAACTATGTAAAGATGTGTTACATTTGTTTTTGCTACAGAATATTACTGTGACTGTGTAAAGGTGTGTTGTTACATGGTTTATGTTGCACTTGTTTAACATGTAGGGAGGTGTTACATTTGCTTTTGCTGCATTTATTTAATTAGGAAAAGAAAGATGTGCTACTGTTTCACCTTCCTATAAGGCACAAGCCAGAGACCTGCCCCAACAAGGCAAAAAGGAGAGTACCAACTTCTGAAAAATTATCCTCTGAACACACAGGTGCCATGGTGTGTATGTGTCCATGTATACATGTATGTGCACACACACACTCATACAATGCAATAGTAAATAGGTCATTTTAAAAAATCCTATACACAAATCAGATTGAGGGCTATGATACAGATTTTATGTTAAAATAAGTTTACTTACCTGGCAAAGATGAATTCATACAACTCCAAATTTCAACCTGAAATTGTAATCACCAAAATGCTTTTATACAAACAACTATACATGATATTTTCTACAGAAATTACATACAGTTAATTGGATTATGGCTGGGACCATATAGTCAATGTCCTAGGGATAAATCCATATTTTTACAAAAATAATAAAAGCTAGGCCAATGTGTTGGTTCAGTGGGTAAGGGGTGATGTTGCCAATCCATGGGACCCTCGGACCCTCATGGTAATAGGAGTGAACCACTTACACACACTATACTCTGATGTCAATGCACTTGCCATGGTGTACACATGTGTGCATGCATACATACACACACACAAAATATACAAATGAGAACTATTGCACATGCTTTTCTTGTTTTTCCATCGAAAAGCACTGGGAATGAGCCAGGTTACTCTGGTTATTTATTGAAGTTGCCGTTTCCAAGCACACAGAGAATGTCTTCTGAGCAACTTAGGGAAATGAAGTCAGAACTGCCTGACCTTCGGCTTCTTCTCCCTCCACACAGCAGAGGCCACTCTATCTAAAGAAGTTCTCTCACATAAGCTTGAGCTCTCTTGGCCTGGCCCACACACATTCCAAACAATGAAAACAGCCCAAATCCTGGACACACGTCAGACTTCCTGAGTCAGACTTCAAGCAGTGTATCAATAACAGTGTGCCAGAAAATGAAGACTTAGGGATAAGCCACATAGTTTCCCTATCTCAAATTCGACTTTCCAAAATCAAAAGAAACCCCATAAAATTTAATTATAGAGCTCATAAAACTAGTCAAATCATTGCTAAAATTCTAAATTCTAGATGAAGTACTACAATGAAATTTAAAGACTAGAATACATTTATATTTAAGATTATTTGTATACCTAGGCCCTAAAATAGAAAATAGAAGGTAAGAGACACTAATCTATTTAGTAGTTTGTAGGAAGATTATTTGAGGTTTAAAATTTTATTCTGATCACACATTCCACACTTGAGACACTTGATAAATCTCAAAGTAACTAAGCAGATGACTTCATGTATACAGTGACTTACCATGGCTTCTGGACAGTAATCTGGGGCTCTCTGCAACAGATGTTTCAGTCGGGATTCACTTTTTGAGGAGAAAATCTATTTGAAAAAAAAAAAAAAAAAAAAGCCAAAAACCTTTGAGACCTTTTTTTAAGAAAGAAGGGTGAAAAATATCATCCTCTAGATGTACCAGTTTTCTAGAATGCTTTTGTTTTATAACAGGAACCTTTGGAGGGCTCCAAATCAAGCTGAGGTAAGATCTGTTTTACACACTTGGTCTCACTATATAGCCCAGGCTGGTTTGAATTCAGGATCCTCTTGCCTCAGCCTCCAGAGTGCTAGTATTACATGCCCAGCTTCTGAAGTAACATTTCTTATAAGATTATTTGGTTAATTTGGGAAATAATTGGGAAAAGTTCAATTGTACCAAGTTGAGAATCTTTTCTATTACCCCAAAGTGGAGAAAAACAAGCTAAATAATACTTAGTATTGTCTGTATAACCAGCAACTGTAATTAAAAAGTAACAGGAATTAGAGTATTACCATTTTGCAATATCTAGTGAGTTAATGCATATAGGCAATTATTAACAGAGACTACTAAACATCACAAAAGGGGACAGCTAGATTTATTATCATTCATGGGAAAGACGTGCCAAACAAAACAACCAAAAGAATCTTCCAGTCTGATCAAGTGTCTGGCTTATTTCATAAGGCACATGCAAATCAAATGTGGCTATTCAATTTAAATGTATATCAAGCCAAATTAAATAAAAAGAGCAGAGTATGGGGACACATACCCGTAAATCCAGCACTTGAACTAGACTAGGCTACACTGACAGCTGCTGTCATACACACACACCAAGGGGAAAATCACACTGGATATGGTAGTCCAGGTCTGGAACCCCAGCCCTAAGACGTCAAAAGAGGAGGCCATTCCTGGTGCATGATGAGTCAGAGCCAAAAAATTAAAGGATAAAGACAAAGACTTAAGTTCCAGGCTCCTTCGTCATAGTTCAGGTATGTGTGGGCTAATTTCAGTTCTCAACTTGACTACATCTAGAAGTAACTACAATCCATGCACCCACGAATAGTATAGTTGTTGTTATCATCATCATTATTTTATTTATGTGTTTTTTTGTTTGTTTGTTTTTTGGTTTTTCGAGACAGGGTTTCTCTGTGTAGCTTTGGAGCCTGTCCTGGAACTCACTCTGTAGCCTAGGCTGGCCTTGAACTCACAAAGATCCACTTGCCTCTGCCTTCTGAGTGCTGGGATTAAAGGTGTGTACTACCACTGCCCGGCTACGTGTGATATCTTAGGCATAATCTACAACTGAGTTATATCCTCTGCCCAGTTATTGCTTTTTTTCTAAAGTCCTTATAACATAAATTAAGTTGAAAAATAATGTAACAAATAATATGACAATTATGATTTGCTCCAATATAAATTTGCTTTAATGGACTAGGGAAGAGGAATAGGAAGACTAGAGGGAATTATAAATGAAACATAATAAACCATGACTAATAATGTTGAAGCTTAGTAAGGAACGGATTACACTTTTCTACCTTTATATACATACTTGAAACATTCCATTAGAAAAGGATAAAGGAAGAGTAAGAGGGACAAACACAGGCAAAGGGGGACAATAAGGAAAGACAAGGAGTGGATGAACAATCTTAGCAATGGGCTGGGAGGAGACAAAGAGAAGGCTATACTTTTAAGTGATCTCCTGGGGCCTGGAGAGATGGCTCAGCATTTAAGAGCACTGGCTGTTCTTCCAGAGGACCTGGGTTCAGTTCCCACACCCATATGGCAGTTCACAATTATCTGGAACTCATGTTCCAGGGGATCCAACACCCTCTTCTGGTTTCTGAGGAACTAGGCATGCAAGTGGTAAACAGACATACATATAGGCAAAACCCTCAAATGTAAACATAAAAATGAAAATAATTTTCAAAATCATCCCCTTGTTTCTCCTCTATATTCCTTAAAATAACAAAGGCAAACACAAAATAAATAAAAAAGCCCAGGCAGCCAAAACAGACTAGAGCAGTGGAGAGAACATGGGCTGAGATCATATAGCTCTGAGACCAGACAGCCTGCTTGGCCTGGTATCAGGGTTGCATCTTGGTGCTAAGTATGGACTGCATAATGAGTGATGCTGAGTGCTCAGTCTCTGTCCCTCCAGTCACTGGTGTGGAAACTTTAGTAAGTTCTTTAACTCTTTTCTATCTCAATTTCCTTACCGATAAAATGAAGATGACATGGCCTCCAGTATATTACAGAAAAAATTGAAGAATGACTGAGATCATTTCTCTCAAGTTCTAGAGAATGTCTAAGGCTACACAACAGCCCTGAGATGATGAAAGGGAGCTAGGACTTTATGGAGAGGTATTGCTTCAGTAGAACTTGCATAAAAAGGCTCAACCAGGAAAAAAACAAACTATAATTTTTTTAAGAGCAAAACTATGAATCCATAGTATCCAACATGTCTACCTACTATTAACACCTTACATTTACTTTAACTATTTCAGATATACATATTGTTATTATCGGCATCTTGATAATTTTAAGATTCAATATAGACAGTGAGATTGTTTGTTCTTATATCTTAGCATGGGCTTGGGATGCAGCTCAGTTGGTAGAGTGCTTGCCCAGCATGCTCAAAACCCCGTGTTTTAGTTCTAGCACCACATAAATTAGGTGTGGTGGTGTAGAACAGTAATCCCAAGCCTGGGATACATGAGACACTGTCAGTAAAAAATCCCCAAACAAAAACCAAACCAAACAAAAATGCCCCAATTCAATCTTAGCATGCTATCTCTTTAGAATAAGGGCTCTGTCATACCTAACCACAATACAAAGACCATGTTCAGGATCACAATACTGACAGAATACTATCAGTTCATGTCCAGGCCATAATCAAATGTCACCAACTCATCTCATTAATTTTTGTTACAAAATGTCTTTTGTATTCCAGGATCATTCATTGCATTTGGCTGCCAAGTCTCCTTAGTTAATTTTATCTAGAATCATCCTTTAACCTTGCTTTGCTTTGTAATAGTGATGTTTTTAAGATAACTGATGTGTCTGAAGAGTTCAGGCTATTGTTTCAAGAGATGCCCTCAATCTGGGTTGGCCTGATTTTTTTTTATGATTCAGGTTATGATACTATGATCCTTTTCAGTGCTTCTTGTTAGTTGACACATTATTTGTGATGTAAACTGTGTGTAAGGTGTTGTATAACAGACTTTTCCTAAAATAAATGTAATAAGTGACTTAACTGATTTCGTTCACAGTTATTATCAATCTTACCTGTTCACAAACATCACGGCACATTTGGTTATCCTTTGAATGATTACAACATACAGCACCTAGGGAAAACAGGAAACATGATGTCTCACTGTTAAACTGTCACAAGATTACACAACGTGATTCTTCAGTAGATTGTTCTTTTTGTTTTCTGTTTGAGACAGGTCCTCCTGATATATAACACAAGCTGGTGTCCAAACTCCTCATCCTCCTGACTCAGTCTCCAAAATGCTGATATTAGAGGCTGTACCTAAGGCATGTACTACCACATCTGGCTGTCATTACACATTTTAACTGGATCTTCTTTTTTGTTGTTGTTTTTGTTTTTCGAGACAGGGTTTCTCTGTGTAGTTGTGATGCCTGTCCTGGATCTCACTCTGTAGACCAGGCTGGCCTTGAACTCACAGAGATCCGCCTGGTTCTGCCTCCCGAGTGCTGAGATTAAAGGCGTGTGGCCCTTTAACTGGATCTTCAATGCACATCTATTACAACTGAGATGCTAGGTTTGGAGGCATGGTCCTTGCTCTAGAGAAACTAATAGAAAAGACTCACATAATAAAAGTAGTTACTATTTATTGTGTACTTTCTATATATTTTCTACTAAGCTTGTTTATATATTATATTTTTCAGTCATTAAGATTACTCAATGGACAATATTTTATTAACTATAACACAGAGCTAAATTGGTTTTAAAATAGTGAATTCAGTTTAGGACTTGTTGAATTTGAGGTTCTTACAGGATATTCCAATGGAAACTCTAGTAAAGGCCAGAGTCAAAATTTGGAGTATGGCTAAAAGCTCAGTCTAAAGATCCAAATGCACAAGTCATGAGTATAAAGCGTAAAGGAGATGGAGAATTTCTACTGAGAAGTCAATACAGCAGCAGATCCAAATGAACAGCAACATCTGCGATACAGGAAGGAACAGGAAATGGCTGAAATAGAGAGGTCAGCCACTAAGTGACACACAGTACAAGGAATGTCAGGTGCCCACAGAGACAGAAGACAGACAGAAAGTGGAAAAAGAAAGCAAATTTGCTTAGAAAGGCAGCTGCTGGCTGGGTGTGGTGGTCCACATCTGTGATCCTATTTGGGATGAAAAAGCAGGAAGGCCAGCCTGGGCTAGATGAGACCCTGTCTCAGAAAAACAAAATGAAAATAAAATAAGAAGCCACCTACTGAGTGTCTCAGCTAATTTCTTCATTTACTCCTTGCTTCTTTACTTTGTATGGGTGAGGTGGCGGAGAGTAGTCAGCATGGGGAGAGAGTGGAAAGAAAGACTTGTCAGCAGGAGTTCCTGGAGAGGGCCACTTGTCCTTGAATAGTCTACAGACTGATGAGGATGTCCGGACTGTGGGAAACCCGGTTATCTTGGGCTATCTTTAGTCCCTTAAGAGCCATTTTTCACTCACCTCTCTACCAGACATGGTATCCTTTTGACTATCACAAAATAATCTCTGGAATGCATTAATTTAGCAGATCACTAACCAGCTTTAACTAACCCCCAAATTAAGAGTGTAATCAAATAACATCTGAAACCTGGACTAGAAACGCTCCCCCCACTTTGCTACAACCCACTTACCTAATGTCCCCACCAACGTATTTAGTAACGATAAAAACTGTGATTTATTACTTTCTTCCGTTGTCTGACTACAGGAGTCTTTCCACAGAGGACTGTGTCATCTGGGTAACCAGAACCCAAGTTCCTGGGTCATGGTCGCTCATATTTAGCTCAGAATAAACTATTTCTTATTCTCTTTGGAGCAGGAACATGTTCTGTTTTCCAGAGCAACGACCAAGAAACCAAGTAAAATGTTTCAAGACGGTGGCATGTGCTACATGCTGCTGTCACATGAGGTGAAATTCCCACTGATCACACTATTTAGGATTCTAAAAGATACTGTTATCAATGTGGACCAGTAAGGGCAAAGCCTAGCTCAAGAAGTTACACACATCCTCTCCCCAGGATTAGGTTGTCTAATGAAGAATCTGGGCGGCTTTTGTTCTAGCTCTTGAGAGGGAAGACGTCAGATCCTTGGGATTTCCTCAACAGTAGGAGTGTCTCTGCTGTGGTATGAAGTAATCCAACTGGATGCTTCAGGATGGGGATGGGCCAGGCCTCAAAGACTAGCCTGTGACAGGAGAATTAGGGATTTGAGTCCTTTGTCAACTCAACCTCTTAATCATCGGTGGTGGCGAGGGAGAACAGAGATTGAATTCAACCATTTGACCAATAATTCAGTAAATCCTACACAATGAACCCAGATAGATTCTGACACAAGCTCAGTGAAGCTTCCCTAGCCGGTGACCACATTAATGTGCTGGGAGATTTAATATGTAAATGTACATTGACTCTGCTGGGTCTGCTGCCACATGCCTTTAATCCCAAATCTCTGAATACACAGTTAGCCTGGTCTACATGGCAAGCTCCAGGCCAGCCAGGGCTATACAGTGAGACCATTTCAAAACTAAACTACACACACACACACACACACACACACACACACACACACACACACAGAGAGAGAGAGAGAGAGAGAGAGAGAGAGAGAGAGAGAGAGAAAGTAGGGGAAGTGGGGAGAGAGGGAGAGAGAGATTGATTCCCTGAGATGGACAGACCTGGCCCTGAGTCTTTATTTGGCTGGTCCTCCTGGTTCATACACTTTATACAAGACAGCTGTCAGACACCCAGTATGTATCCTACCTTGGAGCTACTCCCTGAAGAGTAATTTTAAGTATACTGCTTCTCTGAGCTCTGAGTTGTTCTGGGGAGCTACTGACCCTGGGGCATGAGGACATTAGATCTATACCCAAATCAAAAGTATGTGAGGGGGCTGGCTAGATGGCTCAGTGGTTAAGAGTGCTTGCTGCTCTTCTAGAGGACAGGAGTTCAATTCTTAGTACTATATTAGGTGGCTCAAGGATCCAACTCCCTCATCTAGTCTCTACAGGCACCTACAGAACCATGACATCCATTCATAAAAAATACAGTAAGTGAGTTACTCTGGTGAGACAGGAGCAGGCTTCCCTCAGTCAGCAAGGACAGGGTTCAGGGTGGACCAAGAGCCAGTTGTACAGCACATGACCCCCCTCATCTGAGGAAGTAACTCTAGTTGGGTGGGACACCTTAATGGCATAGTCCCCATGTCCTCAAAAATGATCAGTTCCAAGAGAAAATACCTCAATCTCCACTCAGCCCCCATAGAATCCATGGAAGACCACTGGGCAGGGAAACAAGCCAGCACTCTTCGGCAGGGCCCTTCCCACTCCCGGGAGTTCTTTTTTGTGGTCCTTTAAAGATCTACTTGCTCCCATTAATCCTTGTCAGTGTTTCTTATTCTTGGGCACGAGACACCATACTCAAAAAGCACTGGCTCAGGGGACTTCGGTGACTGACTGTCCAATGTCCTCAGTTTCCCAGTTAAGGTCACCATTAGCCAAGAAAGGCTCCGCTGTACTCAAAGGACCTGAAGTAAGGCTGGCCTATGTAGCGAGCAGTCTAGTTAGGGCCATTCACTTTAGCCTGCAGGTCTGTGCAGACCCTGGGTGGTTATGGCAGAACTGGACTGTAGCATACCCAATTGGAGGTCAAGCAGAACACAGTGAGATGAGGTGGTTGATGGGAGATGTGGGCTCAAGAGGTGGGCACTGTGCTCAAAAACAGGGCCACAGTAGTAAACAAAGAGTTGTGTTTTTCAGCTTCAGGGAAACTCCAGTCCTGTGGCAGTGTAACTAGTTTTAGGGACAAAACACTCAGGATCTGTTGGCCGCCTATCTTAACACACCAATTAAAGAGATGAGTAACAGTAAAATCGGAGAGCTAATAAATTCTTGAAAGAGAAACAAACAAAAGGGGCCAATGAACCCAAGTTCGTCTTTAGGGACTGACAGGAACTTTCATTTTAAACAGAGAAGGAATTAAGCAGCGGGCAAGAGGCTTATAGAATTAAGCAGCCCTGGTTAAGGTATGGTCTGCCTGACAGTTTTCTCGTCTTCTTTTCCCAAAGAGGATCATAAAAACTTTTAGAGCCGTCACAAGCTCCAGGGGACCAATCTGGGTCCTATAGGGCCATTACTCCTGCTGCAGGGGGCAGAGGAAAAGTGGTCTGTCCTGAAAGGTTTGGCTGTTTCTACAAGTTTAGGACAATGGCTTATCTCTGTGACTTCAGCCTTGAAGGGAGACCGGTACTCCTTGGGAGACTAACTTGCCTAGACTCAAACAGAAGGCTGAGCCAAAGCAAAGAGACAAAATGATGGAGGAGGTACCAGATTTTGTCTTGGTTTTACTTCACCTTGTGGGTCAGTCACCAGCTCAATGCCTTTTAGGAAAAGCAATTTCTAAGTGCCTATTGTAGCAGGATAAAATCCTAGCCACAGAAAGGATTTAAGACAGTGCTAAATGAAGAGGGAAGGGGATAGCATCTATCTTCTATGTGAAACACAGTGGGTATAATAGGATTAAGATGTGTTGTGTTGTGTTGTGGGCCTGAGCTGAAATGGTCGAGGTCAGAACTGGCCCCTGTAAGAAGTCAGAAAAGAGGCAAACAGAGACATGGTTTGTGTTTGTTTGTTTGGTTTGGTTTTTGGTTTTCTGAGACAGGGTTTCTCTGTGTAACTCTGGCTGTCCTGGAACTAGCTCTATAGACCAGGATGGCCTCAAATTCAGAGATCACTTGCTCCTGCCTCTCGAGTGCTGGGATTAAAGGTGTGTGCCACCATCGCCCGGTCAAACTGTAGACATGGGGTTTTTTTGTTTGTTTGTTTTTCGATACAGGGTTTCTCTGTGTAGCTTTGGAGCCTGTCCTGGAACTCACTCTGTAGACCAGGCTGGCCTCAAACTCACAGAGATCCACCTGCCTCTGCCTCCCGAGTGCTGGGATTAAAGGCATGTGCCACCACCGCCTGGCTAGACATGGTTTTTTAATTGTGTTCACACAGGCAGCGGCGGCTTCTCCTCCTCCTCCTCCTCCTCCTCCTCCTCCTCCTCCTCCTCCTCCTCTTCTTCTTTGGTTTTTCGAGACAGGGTTTCTCTGTGTAGCTTTGGAGCCTGTCCTGGAACTCACTCTGTAGACTAGGCTGGCCTTGAACTCACAGAGATCCACATGCCTCTGTCTCCTGAGTGCTGCGATTAGGGATTAAAGGTGTGCACCACCACCACCACCACCACCACCACCACCACCACCACCACCACCACCACCTGGCTCAGGCTTCTTTTTCAGACAACTACATCTGGTACAATGACTTAAATATATGTAAACCTAGATATGTGTGCACATATAGTAATATATGCAATGTAATCTTCCATTCAAATAAAATCTACAGTTCTTGTACATAAATGAGATAAAACTGGCTTTTAAATTGAAAATAGGACTAGTATTGGAGGAGAAAAGAATGGATAAACAGGGCTGGAGAGATGGCTTAGAAGTTAAGAGCATAGACTGTTCTTTCAGAGGTCCTGAGTTCAATTCCCAGCAACCACGTGGCAGATCATACCCATCTATAATGAAATCTAATGTCCTCTTCTGGCCTGCATGCAAACATGCAGACAGAACGTTGTATGCATAATAAATAAATCTTTTTAAAAAAGAATGAATAAACAAGTGAATAAAAAAAAGGAAATCTTAGATCTCACTTAAAAGGCTAAGCTCAGCGCTGGAAACAGTCTCTCCACAAAGCAGTCTTCATGAAAGACTACTGTGGGGCCAGCTTTCTCATGTCGATTCTCTGTGAAAGCTGTGAGTTCTCAATGTCTGACTTAGAGATTCTCAAGCACAGCCTAGTGTATGATGCAGCCCTCGGGAGGTTGGCACAGAGGGGACAGAAGGGAGTTAAGGCCAGCCTGGGTTACAGAGGGAGATTAAGGGGGAAATGTAAATCTAAAATGGAAAGAAAAGTCTAAACACACACACACACACACACACACACACACACCTTGTCTTGATTACAAGGGTGAAGAGTACCTTGTATTAGTTTTCCTTTCTCGGCCCTCTAGCTCCAGGGAAGGCCCATCATTCATGAGACCCCCTCACACAGTCGTCCCCCACATCTCCAAAGGCTCTGTCTGCAGCCCCACTTTGAAAAGGGAGGCCCTTGCCTGACCTAATGTGCTCTTCTGAAGTGCTATGGAAGCTGCCACTTCTTACTGCCCTCGAACACAAAGGTCATCGAGAACAGAAAACCCAGCTGATTCTGAGCAAAGATAACTCAGGGTAACATATGGTCCCAATAAACACGGCCTTAACAAAAAGAAAACAATCACGCAGACAGGGGTCTGATTGGGCCAGAGGAATTTTTGAAAAAAAGTTCCTTGAAGCAAAGGCCCGCTTATAACAGTCATAAAATGTACTCTAATTAAAACTGATAGCAACTGGAGGTTTTATTTAAAATAGAAATACAGAAGCTCCCCCCCCCCCCATTTTACATTTAATAGTGAAAGCCAAATTTATTGTGGAGTGACTTCCAAATGGGAAGCTTCCAGAAAGAAACTGCACCTTCAACTGATCCTCTGCAATGCTGGCTAACAGTTCAGGTCAGTGACGGTGGACAGGCTGGAATAGTGCAGGTCTAGAGCCTAACTACAATTTATCTTGGGCTATCTTTAGCCCCTAAACACCCTGTGACTTTTTGGAATGTATTAACAAAATCCTAGTTTTCACCATCCAAGAGGCTAAGAACGTCACAATCTAGCATCTGAGGCCTCCAGAAGTTACTGCTTTGCTTCAACCCAACTTCTTAATGTCCTGCCAATGTCCCTGCAAGGGCCTTGATTTACGACTTTCTTTGTTCTGTTACAAACTTCACCAAATTGTTACAGCATTGGAACATGGAATTTGGGGTAACCTAACTCTATGTTCCTGAGCCATGGCCACTTATATGTGGCTTCAGAATAAACTATTGCTTGTCCTTTCTGAGGTGACAGTTGTGTTTTTGTGTTGGCACAAAGATAAAATTAAAAAAAAAAAAAAGTATACACAAAAGAAGCCACAAAATTTGGAAAATAAAGATGAAAAGGAAAATGAGTTCTACTCCAACTGCCCCACCACAATCTCTGCCGACATTCTGGCATATTCCTTCTAGCTTTTCCAAAAGCTTGCTCTGGTACTTCAGACAAAAAGGATGAAAGAGGCAGCCTGAGTCCTGCAGCAATGACCCCTTCCCTCTCGACCGAGCATTCCTCCTTAATAGTACACTTCCGCCCCGGAAGGACCGCCACCTCCACCAACAACAGGCCTGGGAGCCTTGGCCCCAACACACTGCCCCTGCTGATTCGGAACGGTGCACTGAATGTATTAGTACACTTAAAAAAAAAAAAAAAAAAAACCATATAATCTTTAGCACCTTTTAAAGAAATAAATGTATACCCATGCTCAGTGGTGGAGGAGTGGGGTCTAAAAAAAAAAATCAATCAGTGCTTAATGTTTTCTACAAGGCAAGTCATTCCAGAAACCCTTTGCTTTATAATTGGACTCTAATGCGTCTATTTGTTCACCTAATTTGTTGTAGTTTAAAACTCTGCTCATTGTCCTAAAATGGAACTGGACAAGGAGAGAAAAGTTCAAAGTAAAACCTGATATTGACAGGAGAGTAAAAAGCATAGGTTTTATCCTCATTAAAGAGATACAGATGTCATCTTGCAGTTTTAGTCTCAGACTGATTATAAAATTAATGAAAACCAAAAGGGAACTGCTAAAGGCCATGCTTGCTGGTTTTAAGAAGGAATTGGTGTAGCCTGGGAATATTCGAGCAGAATTATCCAGTAATCTGAAACACCATGGCCTGGCTGCTGCTGGAAACCACATGTAAACTATGGAAGCAAGCAAGCACAGGCGCATGCTCCAGCTACACTCGGAAAATGCAATTTTTAAGGCCAGCTAGCATTCAAGGGAGCAAATACACACCACAACCTAAAAATAAAGACCCCTAGAACTACAGGCTTTTTGAAGTTAAAAGGGATTTTTCCACAACAGCCTTCCAAAAGCTATAATTCAATTTTGTCATTGCAAAGCCATTCCTGTGTTCTGTGCTAAAGAAAATAGGTCCTCTGGGCTGGAGAGATGGCTCAGTGGTTAAGAGTATTGGCTGCTCTTCTAGAGGACCCGAGTTCAATTCCCAGCACCCACATGGCAGCTCACAACTGTCTGTAACTCCAGTTCCAGGGGATTGAAGCCCTTATACAGACATACATATAGGCAAAACACTAATGCACATAAAATAAAAATAAGTCATTAAAAATTAAAAAAAAATAGGTCCTCTAATAAGTACATGCTAAAGAACTATTAAAACAGAACATATATATGCATATCTATCCTACACTACTGATAGGAAAAAAATCTGGGCTAATACTGAAATTATAAATAAAAAAATAAATTTAAAAAATAGAATCTTATTTTTAGTATGTGAAATTTTTAAATAAAGTTTGACTTTTTTTTTTTTGTTTTGTTTTGTTTTGTTTTTCAAGACAGGGTTTCTCTGTAGCTTTGGAGGCTGTCCTGGAACTCGATTTGTAGACCAGGCTGGCCTCGAACTCACAGAGATCCACCTGCCTCTGCCTCCTGAGTGCTGGGAGTACAGGCATGTGCCACCACTGCCCAGCTAAAGTTTGACTTTTAAGACAACTTAGAAAGTGATGACCACTAAAAATATTTAAAGGACAACTATAACTTTAACTTAAAATACAGTCATGCAAACTGTCACACTTACTTAAAAAACATAAGCTAGGCACCGTGCTGCAGGCCTTTTATGTTCACACCTAGGAGGCTCAGGTAGGGGGTCCACTGTGAGTTGGAGACAAGCCTGGGCTACAATGTAAGACTGTCTTAAAAAGACCATTGAAAAGCCCCTTTAGTCTCCCCCAAACAAAGACATAAAGATATGCATGTATATGAATTTATTTATATATTTTATCAGCCAAGGACGAGCCAGAAGTAAATGCTTAACCATATACCCAGCACACACTCAGTACTGCTAACATCTTGTCACACTGCTCCATCTCTCTACACATACACAGAACCAGATACAGTTTGTTCAGTCTGTATTACACACTACCTCACCACTGTCAACACTGCAATGTCCTCAGTTGGTTCTACCACCAATACAACAGCCACATTCATTTCCCCGTTTTTAGAGACAGGCTGATGTCACTCGTAATCAGCCGCCTATCTTCTGCTGGCTGGACTATAAAATTTCCAAATCTTTTCCTAGTTTTCCCTTCCTTAAACCTTAATCATTTTAGGGAGGAAAATGTACATTTACCGGATCCCACCTGGACCTACACACACTAAGTCTTTCTTCTCTAATTTGGCTGTTGATTTTCAGGTTAATCCAAGTGGCAGAAGTGGAGCCTTTGGCCCTGGGCTCCTCTCCAGGCCTTTCACAGGGCTTCTTTTGGTATCAGAGACTGACTGTAAGCCTCTGGTATACTGTTCAGTTAAAAATTAACACAGCTCTGTTCCTTTATGCCTTTACATTTTATTTATTTCATGTGTATGGGTGTTTTGTCAGCATGTATGTATATGTACCTTGCTTGTGCTGTGACCATGGAGCTCAGAAGAAGGCGTCAGATCCCCGGGGACTAGAGTTGAGATGGTGGTGAGCAGCTACATGGGTACTGGGAATGGAAAGGTAGCCAGTACCCTTAACTGCTGAACCATCTCTCCAGCCTTTTTGTTAACCACGCCCCCACAAAGGTTTATTTTTATTTCTTATTTATGTGTGTGCATGTTTTTGTGTGTATGTTATATGTAGATGGGTGCTTACCGAGGCAAGAAGTGGGTGTCAGATCTCCTGGAGCTGGAGTTACAGGAGGTTTTGAGCTACCTGATATGGGTACTGAGAACAGAATTCAGGCCCTCTGCAAGAGCTGTAAATGTCCCTAACCACTGAGCAGCTCCTCTAGCCACACAGAATCCCCCCCCCCCCCGCTTTTTTTTTTTTTAAAGAACCTTTTTATCCCCAAAGATTTATTTTATGTATATGAGTGCTCTGTTGACTTTATGCCAGAAGAGGGCATCAGATCCCACTGTAGATGGTTGTGAGCCACCATGTGGTTGCTGGGAATTGAACTCAGGACCTCTGGAAGAGCAGTCACTGCTCTGAACCTCTGAGCCATCTCTCAGCCCCAGAATTTCCTTTTAACAGTAAAAGAAGAAGTACAGGACATTTTTCTCCCACTTCATCATCTCAGTACTACATTACGGTGATGCACTCACACACAATTCAGCATGTGTGGATATGTATATACATATCTATAATAAATTGGAGCCATTGGTGATAGGCTTACAGGGTCAGGAGACTTGGAAAATGCGGATGAGAGCACAGAAACTACAGGAACAAAGAGGAAGTGTGAGAAATGCACACAGAGCAGCAGCAAGGCAGGGAAAGGCTCTCAAATTAATGCAGGCTTGCTTCTTGGCAATTTCCCACTTTTTGGCCCTCAGGAAGGTAAAGAGTGTGATAAAATGTCCCACCCTTGGTGCACGCAGTTCCCTCTTAGATGCTACCCAAGAGCCCCGGATCTCAGCCAGCTGTCTCGCTGCTATTGTCATCAAGAGCACTTAACCCAGATATTTATTATTATGAAACAACTAGGGTGACTCTTCTGAAGACTCTTCTAGACACCCGTTCTCAATAGTCATGGGTAATCCCCTTCCTCATTCTCCAGGGGTCCCAACATACACAAGGATCTAATGGTATGAAATTTAGTTCCCAATGACTTATTTCTTGGTTAGAATGTCCTTCTCAGTATTTTACACACACACACACACACACACACACACACACACACACACATACATTTAAAATTTTGTTGACACAGGGTCACATATAGCCCATGCTAACCTCCGACTCACATAGAAAAGAATGACTTTTAGACTCCTGGTCTTCCTGCCTTCATCTTCCAAGTGCTAGTATTCAAGGGTGTGCTATCACATATGGCTTTTTAAAAGAATTCATTTATATGTGTGTGCACTCATGTGGGTGCACATGTTGGTAAAGGTCAAAGACTGGTGTCTGAGGTCCTTCTCAGTCACTCTCCTTTTCTTTGAGACAGAGTCTCTCACTGAGCCTGGATCTTACCAGTGAGTTCCAGGGATCCACTTCCTCTACACACACCCAGGACCCCGTGTTGGGATTACAGACACATGCTGGTGCACGACTTCTTTTTTTTTTTTTTTATGTGAGTGCTAGAGAGCTGAACTCAGGTGCTCATGCTTACATGACAGGCACTTTACTGACTGAACTACCTCTAGTTGTCTGCTGTGTGCCAGCCACCCCACCCACTTGCTTTGAAGACATGTTCCTCCCACAAAGAACCAGGATGGCCTGGAATTTGTTATATGCTCAGGTGGGTTTCAGACTTGCAGTTCTCCCGCCCTGCCCACTGAGCGTTGGAGTTACAAGCATATACTACAATGCCAGAATGTTGGCAATGTTTGTGTTATCACCTCGCTTTGTAGCATTCACCATCTCATGTGCTCCATGCTCGATGAAATCAGTTTTTCCTCAAATATATTCTTTAGACTTGAAATTCAAATCGGTAAGTGCTAATTAAACCATGTATTAGCAATGTAGATATCCTGCAATTCTTGGGGATTTATGTGTTTCGTTTTAAGACAGGGCCTCATTAGGTGGCCCAGACTGGTCTCAAATTTGAAAACCCCCTGCCCCTCTACCTTCTTAGTTCTGGTATTACAGTGCCACTATGCTTAGATTTCTGGTGATGTTAAAAATCTGAATTTCCTGCTAAACTGTAAGCCGCACAAAAGTTGAGAACACTTCTATTTTTCCTCACCACTTTGTAACATGGGCTGTGTTTCCAGCACTATTAGCAGCTTAACAAATACTTGGGGCAGTCAGTTACTACTGATATCTGTCTTAAACATCTAACAAAGATGGAGCTTTACTCTTTCCCTGCTCTGGCCCCCCGACCCTCTCCAGTGCTGGGGACTGAACTCAGGCTTTGTGCATTCTCAATGCTCTACCACTGAGCTACATCCTTAGCCCCCTAATTGAAACTTTTGACTCTGTTCCTGCCTTGCCTGCCAATTTTCCTCAATACTGCTTTCTCCCATCTTTCCTACCCTAGGAAGGGGCATCACTTTTACCAAGTCATTTAAGATAAAAACAAGCAAGAGCAAACCAAACCAATGAGTACCCGTAATTCTTCCTTCCATCATTCCCCATCAATCCATCGACAATATATCTTGACTTCCTTCTACTTCCACAAATACTTACAAATCACCAGTATCTTCTTGTGTTGTGTTTGTTTTTGAGAAAAGGTCTCCTTATATAGCCCTGACTGTCCTGGAACTCATTGTGTAGATCAGGCTGGCCTTGAACTTACAAGCTTCACCTGCCTCTGCCTCTCTAGGGCTGGGATTAAAAGTGTGGGCCACCCATATCTGGCTTCTGTTTGAAACACTGTAACAGATTTCTAGTTACTCTTTACTCTTTTTGTATATAATGACTGCTTTATTTTCATTTTATTTTATGTTTCAGCAAGAGTGATCTGAAATACAAACCAATGGGGCTGGAGAGATGGCTCAGTGGATAAAATATAAATCTAGCCATATCTCCCTTATGTAAAATTCTTGATTTCTATTTGCACACAGAATAACATCAGATGGTTCCAGCAAAGCTAGGCACCATATAGCCCTAGCCTACACTCTGGCTCACTATGTTTCAACTACAGAGGCTTCCCGGTTCTTCTGTCTTATGGTTCTGTTCTTGAACCCCAGCCCACCTTCCATACAGACAGCACCTTCACTGCCTTCTGTCTTCACTCTCAACCTTACCTTCTCCAAGAGGCTGCTCTTGTCAACTCTACAGAAAGAAACACTCTCCCAGACAGTTCTTTTACCATGAGATTTAGTGTCTTCAGACCAGACTTATATCCAGAAATCATTTTATCCATTTATTACCGATTTCTCCTCCCACAGAATGTAAGTTGAAGGCATTAGCTCTGTGCCTACCACACACAGGGCCTGACATCCAGTAACCACCCAGCATTTCCTGAATAAACAGTCCTCAGTTCAATCCATCATGCCCTTTTAAAAAGTCACATTTAAAATAAATAAACCTGTCTCCTTGACCTCTTCTCACTTTCTTCTAGGACAGTGAAAAGTGGGAATAATGAAAGATTGCTTACGTCTATGGAGCAAGGGAGGGGCTCCAACGGTATACCAGGATAACCTGCAGGATCTGGTCTGTCACTAGCCCTGACTCTCTCTATATTATGGGCCAAGATAGTCAGTGGGAAGAAAATCTGCTTTTTATTACTTCCTCCAGATGGGCGTTTCCTTTTTCTAACTTAAAATTCATGACATTCTTTTTCTGGATTCTAGGCTATTACATAATCCCTCAAATGTCAACTCCTTGAAACTTGGCCCTTAATGTTACCCATCTTTCTCTCTTTTGTATTCTTACAAAACATCTTAAATAGAAACAGAGCCACTAAGGTGCCATAAGACACAGCCCCCGAGCCTGCAGCAAGGGCTCTTACCCCATCCTCCAATGAGATCATCATTGAGCAAGCTGCAGCACTCAGCTACCTTCACCCCCAAGAATAGAACAGTCAGGGCAGATACTGCAGAAGGGGTCAGTGACCTGGAAAGCTTTGTACGAGAGGAGACAATCTTGGATAATGAGAGGGGAAATGAGACCATATGAACAGGACTACAAACCAGGCCTTCACTGAAACACAATTTAATAATTGTGTTCTCAATTTCTGCTCAGACCTCTACAAATCCAAGTGGAAGCTTTGGTCCATTATATTATCCAATGCCCTTCACATAAGAAACCTGCACTATATGCTTCCCAGAATTGAGTACAAGGCACGAGTCTCAATCTGTGATCAAACTTGGAATTACTCTTTTTATTGAACAATGCAAACTATATGAAGTCACAGATGTCTTGATGAAAGGGCTACTGGAAATAACTAGCCCAGTGTGTTCCAAAGTGTTATAAAGTTAAATAACACGCATTTTTTCTTTCCACAGCCGTTTGAGATATAAATCACATCTTCTGAAGTTCGCCCTTTTAAAGTGTATTAATTCAGTTATTTTCAGCATATTCAGTTATATAATTTCTATCACCCCAAAGAAACTCACATCCAGCCGCTGTTCTCTAACTCCTCAACAAATACATGTCTTTGTCAAAGGACCCCTTGGTCATTGTGAACTTTTAAGATGGGCTACAATGTAGTATGTTTCATTCACATTCACAAATTCTTTCTATGTTTCTTTGTTTCTTTCTTTCTTTCTTGCTCTCTCTCTCTTTTTTTTGTCTCTCTGGCTTTTCATTTTTTGTTTATTTTGTATTATTTGAGGCAGGGTATTACTCTGTGACCCAGCCTGGCCTGGGTCTTGCGATGTTATTCCTGCCTTAGCCTCCCAGGAATTACAGTGTAAAGTACTACACCTGGCTTGTCCAGATATAGTTAAGAGCTAACACTCCGGTGCCTGCTATGCTAAATGCTATACACGGCTACCTCGGTTAATCCTTACAGCAAAAATCCTGAAGAGAGGTTCTCAACCTTCCTAATGTTACAACAGTTCCTCATGTTGTGGTGACCCTCAACCATAAAATTATTTCATTGCTACTTCATAACTGTAAGTGTGCTACTGTTAGGAATTGTAATGTAAGTATCTGTGTCTTCCGATGGGCTTAGTTGACCCCTGTAAAAGGGTCGTCACAACCCACAGGGTTGAGAATCACCAATCTAGAAGGCACCATATATAAGAATGTGAATATTAAAATTAAAAAAAAAAAGATTAAGGCAAAGTAACTTGCTTAAGTTTTCCTAAAGGCCCTACTCTACAATAGTGGGAGATAAGAAAGGACAACCAGTATTCTGCAGACCGTATCTTTGGGCTAACTAGAACACAGTAAGGTGAATTAGTCAGGAATTCATACTGTTCTTCCTTTCCTTTAGTTTCCTTATTAGTGTATAGCTAACTATACACTAGAACTCAACTAGTCAACTAATCCTGACAAAAATCCCTCCCTTCTTCAAATGCCTGCCTTAAAAAAAAACATTAATTTTAATATTACAGATTTTCTTAAGAACCTTGTTGAGACTGAGTTTGTTTTTCCCTAGGTGCCTCATCCTGTATGCAACACACTCCTCCATTACCCCGGTCATACAAATCCCAGTCATCTTCTGATGGCTAGTATAGGTAGACACTTGGTCTTTCTCATCTCCTGGGTGGAAGTCACTCCTCCTCTGTGCACACGCAGCCGCTCCCGCACCTCTCCTGGGAATATGTTGGCCTGAATTGGAACTACTTCGAGCTTCCGTCTTACGCCACCTCTCAGCCTGAGGTCTCCCGGGAAGCACAAGTTAGCGTTAGAAAGCTGAGCAAGTGCCGGACAATCCTAAGAGGTCAAGCTTCCTCTCCATCTCGGAGGGAACTGCTCTAAGAAAGTCCAAGAACACATCTCTCCTCCAGCTGGCCGGCCGGCCCCAGGGTGATTGAGCGGTTTGTAGTCACCCCGGTCCCACCAGCCCGGGATCGGACGGACAGTGCACCCACACTTGTGGAACTTAGCGCCTCTCGGGCCAAGTCAGTCAAATGAAGTGACAACAAGCGGCTGGGCAGCGGTCAGAGGGCTGCACCTACGAATCCCGTCCGCCCCGCGAGGCCAGGCACCTCCCTGCCTTCTGACAGGGACCCCCGCCAGGCACCAGGGTCGGGCAGGGCAAGGGGCCCCTGTCTGGGAGGTGTCAGAGCAAGGCCTCGAACCCAAGTCACCGCGCCCTCGGGTTTGGAAGATCTTCAGCGCGGAGAAGGCGAGGGAGGGGAGCGGGGTCCGGGTTCCGGCCCCGCACGGCGCTCCAGACCCACCCGCGAGGGTGCACCCCGCCCGCGGGTCTGGGGGCGCTCGCACCCCGCCCCCGGCCCCGCGCCATCTTGGAGCGCTAAGGCGCTCGCTCCGGACCGCCCCGACCGTCGCTCCCGGGGCTACTCACCCGCGCTGCCCGGGGCCAGGCCCCCCGTCACCTCCGCGACCCCCGCCGCGGCCAGAAGAAGCAGCAGCGCGCTGCGCGGGGAGGCCCGGACGCTCGCCATGTCCGGGCCGGGCGGGTCCGAAGCCGCGGGATGCTCGGACCCAGCCTGGCCGCCGCAGCCGCTGGCACCAGACCCCGCCCCCAGCCCCTTGGCCCTCTGCTGATTGGCTGCAGCGCCCCGAAGCCCCGCCCTGGCCGCTCAGAGTTTCCAAAACCTCCCGGGGGGCGGCAGCGCGCCCTGGACCCTGGCTCTTTGTTATGGGCCAGCTGTGTGTCGCCTTCGGCCTCGGGCTCCCCGGCAGCATTCTCCAAACGGGAAGTCGGAGGCTGGAGACCCCTTTGGAGCGCCTCTGCCGTAAGCCGGGGTAATGGGGCCCCCGCGGCTGAGAGGCGACGGCTCTACCAAGTCCGTCTGAAATCCAAAGGCTAAGTCAAACCTGAACCGCAGCGGGTGAACCGGCTACCCGCGTCCTCCTGAATACTCAAGATCCTGTCCAAGGGCTGCTTCGACCTAAAGGAGGCGTGTCGTCTGGCCTCCCCTCAAGGTCAAAGGGCTCTGCTAAAAAGCTGCGAGCTCACCGGGTGGCCTCGCTGCGCCATTCCCGCACTGTTAATACCTAATACCTAGTACCAGACGAGAAAAGGGCAGAGCAACTGTATGACTAGACTTGGAGAGCCTTGAAATTCATAGTTTGTTGGAGAGGTTTTAGAGGTGGGTCTTCCCAGGCCACTCTAGCATCTACTGTGGAGAATGTTCCCGAGGGTCTACTAATCACAGCTAATTCACTGTGTAGGAGGCTTCCCCTCTTCCTGACTGTCCAGCCCTTGAATAGACAGCGAATCCATTTTAGAGTTACCTTGCTGTTCAGAAGTGAAGCCGATTGCTTATTTCCATTTCCTCTGTTCAGGTCACTAAATGCAGGTAGCTTTCCGCGGAGTCAGATGGTAGCAATGACTAGTGGAGAGAGCAAGGTCCTGACGCACTCCAGAGTCCAGATTGGACACGACTCACAACTAGCCCTGTTCATCTATGGGTGAGGACATTTTACTTCTGAGGCTTCCCCTCCCAACCCCTGGCCTTCTTGATAAGATTAACGAATATATTGTGTTTATTTGTTTATTTATATTTGTATTTTGGAGACAGGAAGGAGCTCAGGATGACTTTGAACTTACTATGAAGACAGAGCAGGCCTTGATTTCCTGATCAAGTGCTGAAATTGTGTGCACCCAGCTTCATACTGTATTTAGAATGTCTGAGCCAGTACTTGACATTTGAATAATGTGAACATTCTGAAACTGGGATCGTAATTTAGGCCGTGGGACTCAATGGCTGAATTTATTTCCCAACCTGCCCTGACTGCTTTGTGCTTCTTTAAAACAATAGACTTTCCTCCCTTTAAACATTTTTTGAGGCTTTTATACATGTGCACTGTATTACGTTATTGCTGCCCCACCCTCTTCCCCTTTCAACTAAGGCTTTGCCTTTTAGGACAGTTTTAGGCTCACAGCCAAGTTGAATGGAAGGTACAGAAAGTGCATGGCTCCTGCCCTTTGTCCGCACAACTTCATCTATAACCGATGTCCCCCACCAGTGGTACATCTGTGCCAATGAGCACGCCGGTGCTGACACACCGATAGGATTCACTATTGGGACTGCACTGTCTGTGTGCTTTGACAACTGCGTAATGTTTGTCTACCACTGTTCCTTTCAAAACTGTAGCTGTTAGAAAAAGTGAGGTTCACTGTGGAGGCTCACACCATATTTCTGCCCTACAATGCTGGTGTAATGTTTCACTTAAAAATGATTAATGATTGGAGATCAATAGGGTATTTGAAAGAGATTTAATCACCAGTAACTGATTGTTCTGAGGCAAAGAGCCATCTCTCTGTATTTTAGTTAAAGAAAACTCATTAAGTCTCCTGCTGCACTGTCTTTAAGATTGAACCCGGGGCCTCACACATGGTAAGCAGGTGCTGTGCCACTGACCTATGTCCTCAGCCCCCTCCCACAAGTCTATTGGTTAGTGGTTTTGTGAGGTGTTTTCCTTATGCTCTACCTCCTTTTATGTCCTTTTGAGACAGGAAGCTCAGGCCGGCCTCAAACTTGAAATCCTCCTGCCTTAGGTTCCAGACTGTCCCAGTCCCTTTATTCTTCAAGTACAGAAGTTTTCTTTGTGCCTTTCTGTGTCTCTATTCCCCTCTTCATAATAGTCATGCCTCCCCCTTTATATTCTTCATAGCATTTATTATTTTTATAATGGCTATTTAATGTCCTTGCTTGATAATTCTATCACCTATGTATATATTGATTTGTCCAGTTACAAGTAATATTTTCCTTTTTTTTTACATGCTGGATAGATTTTGATTGTATGACATACACATGAATTTTGTGTTTGGAGTGCTAAATTGTGTGTGTGTGTGTGTGTGTGTGTGTGTGTGTGTGTGTGTGTGTGTGTGCTGTAAGGAATGTTACTGTTTTTCTCTGGCATGAAGTTAAGTTACTTGAAGATCTACTGAGATCACACATCTGTTTCATTGATGTCACCACACTTTCCTTTCATAGGACTGACATGTGTATGACAAGTGGTTTAAAGGCCCAGTCCACTCATTCCCACATCTGGATAACCCCGGTGAGGATTTCTAGTGACTGCTTTTCATCTTGATAATGGATTGCATTTTCTAATCTCTTCATGACTAATACATTTTTACTTCACAATAGACCTAGGACAAGCTCCATAAAAGCCCCGGTCCCCCACCCCTAGGACATAGCTTGTCAATGCAGCAGGAAAAAATGGAAACTGTAGTGGGCAGCCTAAACCTGTAAATGTAGTACAGTCCATGTATTTAACATTCTACTCACTGGAAATGATAAAATAACTTGAAGCCAAATCAATGAAAAATTATTCAGTCCCAAGAACAGGAGGTGGAGGAAAATGAGAAGAGAGTGAAGGGGGTGGTTCCGTGCCTGATGCATGCAGAGCTGGACTCCTGGAGGGAGAAGAGGATTAGAGAGCAGAAAGTGATCAGGAGACAGTACCTGACAACCTCCCAAATGCAGTGGGAAGCATACAGAAGGCTGAGTGCACCCTAAGAAGAACAAATTCAAAGAAATTTCAACCTAGACATCATAATCAAACTGATGGATAAGGATAAGGTGACTGACTACTTACAGGAAGATAGTAATCACAAAGAAGATGGCTGACACTTCTCCAGAAACAATGGAGGCCACTCACCCTAGTTCATCATCCTGCCTTGCCTGGACTGTTGAAGTAGCCTTAACTGACCTTGATTTCATCCATTAACCTCTAGAGTCTCTTTTCAATAAAGCAATTATAGGGACCCTTGTAAGCAGCTTCGTTTGTATTCTGTAGAACTTTTCTAAAACCTTCCCATCCCACTCAGAAGATAAGGATCCAGCATCTCTCTAAGCCTTGCCTCCTTACCTCTCTGACCTCATTTCTCACTGTCCCTGGGGCTCACTCTCGTTCTCCAGCCACATCTTGCTCTGTGCCTTTGCTTAATTTCTCCACATGACGCTGGCGTGGGTTCTTTGCACAGTTCTTCCTCTTCCTGGTGAAAGAAAATTGATTACAGTTTTGGCCAGAACTAAAAAGAGAAAGGTCTTAGTACGCTACCATTTGCAGAACATCTGATGCCCTCTTCTGGCCTTTGTGTGTATAGAAGACTCACATACATGGGGAGACTCACATACATGGACACACACACACACACACACACACACACACACACTTATTTAAAAAAAGAGGATGGAACAAAAGCCAGAAGATGTGCATATATAGATTTAGCTGTGAGGCAATTACAGGAACTGTGAGAAATCTTCCCTGGGGTAGCTGCTCTTCCGGCTTTCCTTACTTCTAGTTTAGGATTTACTTCTAGTTTAGGATTTCTTAGATCAATTCTAATTGTTCAGAGTTCATGTCATACACATTGGTCAGGGCATGACGTATGTGTATAACAAAAGACATGGCATGGAAGAATGCTTTGATCCTCATCAGTCTCCAGTGACAGGATTCCTCTAGTGTGGGAAGAGAAGTCCAGAGGAGGACAAGGGGTTTGCTTGTGAGGGATGCACTAGGTGGGTCACAGAAACCCTAACAAGGAGATCTGGACCTCATTTGCTATGTGGAACTTAAGTGGCAGATCTTGGGACATTTCTCTGCACACAGCACCTGAGGGCAACTTCTGGGGTGTTTTCCTTGCTCCCCATAGAAGAGCAGATGGGCGTGTTCTATGCCCCTCACAAAAGGCAATGTAAAAGTTTAGCAAGCCAAGATCCTGAAGAGACCTCAAGTTCAGAAGGAGGGAAGCCCAGAGCTGTTGTGTTCGTGGCCTGCACAACTGGAAGCCAGATGAGAACGCAGGTGTCAACAGCCGCTGACAATGGCAGCTGAGGACCAGATGTCCTGCCTTTCTCCTGGGCCCTACGGCTGGCTTTGGCTCTATAAATTTCTTTCAAAACTTGGGAAGATGTTTGAGAATGGCCTTGACTAAATTAAGATTTCCCTGAACTGAGGTTAAGTTTTAATCAATCATTGGGAACAGGATGTGCAAAGGTAATTGTTTATCCATTAAAGATCAGAGCATACCATCTAAAACTTGTTGCTAGGAAGCAGCTTCCTAGCCAGGCACAATATTTTCCAGTTGTGTATCATGCTTACTATTAGTTTAATAACTGGGAATGTGGCCTTGGAGAACAAAGCCTGCCTGTTGCCTTGGAGCAGAACCAGCCTAACTGAGGCCTGTTAACTCTTCTAGTGAACTCTCAGGCAGGAAAAGTCTTTCCCCACAGCATCCAACACTAACGTATTATAAAATTCACTCTCCGACCTGAGATGCGTGGACACTGTTCTGCCAGCCTCCAAAGAACTCTCCAAAGACGCAGGCACATACACCTGGACTTCTCACTGTCCTCTACTCCCTTTGCCTATTCATTTCTACAACATTCAGACTTAAGCTACTTCAGGGCTGGGGAAAGGACTCGGTGGTTAACAGCATACACTGCTCGTGGAGAGGACTCAAGTTTGGACCTGGCACTCGTGTCTCAGAACTGCTTGTAACTCCAGCTCCAGGGGATTTGGTGCCCTCTTCTGGCACCTCTAGACATCTGCACTCACTGCACACATCTCCACCCCGTCCCCCTTCACACACATACACAGTTAAAAACAATTTTTGTTGTTGTTGTTTTTGGGGTTTGCGTTTTGGTTTTGTGTTTGAGACACGGTCTCACTGTTCTGTCCTGGCTGTCCTAGACAGCCATATTATGTAGACCAGGCTGGTTTCAAACTCACAGAGATCAGCCTACCTCTGTGTAGCAGGAGTCTTAAAGGTTCTTATTAATGAAGTCAAACCTGAGGCCAGTTATTGGGGTGATTGCTGGAAGACCAGAGAAGCAGAACAAGCCACAGCTATCTCACCTTGCTAGTTCCTCAGGTGATCCTGTTTCCTCAGACTGGAAGCTTCTGAGCCCTCCTCCACATGAATCTCAGCTGTGTTGCTCCAAAGCCTGAACACTTAACCAACCAGATGCTTAACTAACTACATGCTTTACTCTAATTGCCCTGGTTTCTGCTCTTCATGCCTTATATATCTTTCTCTTTCTGCTGTCACTGCCTGGGATTAAAGGTTGGGTTTCTGGGATTAAAGGCATGGGTCACCATGTTTAGCTGTTTCTAAAGTGGCCTTGAACTCAGAGATCCGGCTAGCTCTGCCTCCCAAGTGCTGGGATTAAAGGCGTGTACCACCACCGCCCAACTTCTGCTATGGCTTACTCTTCCCATTTTCTAGCCACCATTTTTGGCTTTGTTCTAGTGGCTGTCTGTTCTCTGACCCCAGATATGTTTATTTCGGGGAACACACAATATTTCAGGGAACACAATACCCACCACATTTCCCCTGTTTTTGTCTAAAATTAAAAAAAGCTTATAACTAATAAAAGAAAAACTATCCAATAAGTATATACAATATACACAGTCAAGAATTACATTAACAATGTCTAGTCCATTAACATTTGACAGATTCAGGAGAAAAATTCCATTATATATAACAATGTCCAGTCCAGTAACATTTGATAAGCTCAGACAAAAATTTTCATTACTTATCCTGTTTAAAACAAGTAGTTCCATTTAAAAAGTATTTTTCTTTTCATAATAGATTCAGTAATCTACCTTTTGTCATTTTTATATCTTTTCCTTTTTCTTTTTATAGTAGATTCAGTGATCTACCCATTTATCCTATTATTTCTTCATCTTTTTTCTAAGAGCAGATTCAGTGATCTACCTCACATCTATATTCTTTTTTCTTTTTAAACAAAACCTCTGAATCTAATCTCCATGTTCAGCTCTTTTCCTGACCATTAACAATTAACAACTTGTAACCAATCATCATAAACAATGACAATATCCAAAACTCATTAAACGACCGAAAACCTCCCATCCCACCTTTTGGGGATGTGGACGTCGTCTTCTTAAAATTACTTCCATCTTTAGGGGATCCTGAAAAGAAAAATTTTGGGTTAATTGTCAAGTCCTGTATCATTTGTCCCGCCGCTGCATAGTGAGAAAGTGCAGGGCTTGTTTCAAGTCCTTGTTCAAGTAGTCGGTCAGGCTGTATCATCTCAGCCAGTCATCTCGAAATTGTCCTGAGCAGTTTGTAATCCAAAGTCGATCTTTCTGTGGTGTTATTGGCTTTACCATAGTCCATGTGGCATCATCATTGTGGAGTCCCATCATCCTTTTGAAGATTTCAAAGTCACTGTTAGGCATGATCATGGTTCCCTTTAGATTTTTTTTTTTTTGTGTGCCTCCTCTGTGGTTTGGAGCAATCACAGTCTGATAAATGTCTGTCTCTTGGAACCATGAACATTCTTCCCTAGAAGAGAAAATCTTCACAGCAATTTCTCCCCAGCATTTCTCTTGCCAAACGTTTCCAAACTGACCTTTGCCGATGCTTTCTTGTAACACGCTGGTCTTGGCAATTCTTCTCTGAACAAGCAGTGGTAAACACTTTGTCCCAGGTAGCAGCATCACCGCAATCACCAACACGATGAGAAGCAGCCAGCAACTTGGAGCAGCAGCCGCTGCCTCCATGGTCCCACCACTCTGTTTGTGGCTCGCCCCGGCCGAAGCTTCTCCTAGGCCGGCCTCAACTCGGGATCCTCCTGCCTCTGCCTTCTTCAGTAAATCCTACCGGCATGCGCCACCACAGCCGGCCGAGTGTAGCTCGGGCCTGAGATGGGGCTCACAAGGCCACGGGCAAGAGGCTTTGTCATGAATTCGAGGTACCACAAACGTTGGGCGCCAGATGTAGCAGGAATCTTAAAGGTTCTTATTAATGAAGTCAAACCTGAGGCCAGTTATTGGGGTGACTGCTGGAAGACCAGAGAAGCGGAACAAGCCACAGCTATCTCACCTTGCTAGTTCCTCAGGTGATCCTGTTTCCTCAGGCTGGAAGCTTCTGAGTCCTCCTCCACCTCTGCTTCTGGAGTGCTGGGACTAAAGGTGTGCACCACCACACCTGACCTTTAAAAATATTTTAAAACAACTTTTATTTTAGGGCTGAGATATGAGTATTAGAGAATTTGCCTAGCATGCAACTCTAGGTTCCATCTCCAGTACTGAAAAAAAAAAGGTATTTTTATTTATTAGCAATAGAAAGCATACAGGTGAGAGTCTGAGACAGGATCTCACTGTGAACCACAGGCTGGCCTAGAACTTGATCCTTCAGCTTCCTGTGTACTGAGAGTCCAGGTATGTGCCACCGTGCCAGGCTGGATTTATGTTATGATTTCAAACTTGGTGGTGGAGAGATGGATCAGAGGTTAAGAGCACTGGTTGCTCTTCCAGAGGACCAGAGTTCAATTCCAAGCTTCTACATGGTGGTTCTCAACCATCTGTAATTCCAGTTCCAGGGGATCTAACATCCTTTTCTGGCCTCCTCCAGCACTGAGCACATATGGGGAGCACAGATAACGTGCAGGCAAAACATCCTTAGATGTAAAATAAAATAAAAACAAAATTTAGAAGTTCAAACAGCCCAAAGACAAAAAAGGAGAATTCCAAGGCAATAAGTAAGGTTTGGATGGATGGGAGAACTTGACATTTGGAATTACAAATGAGTAAAGCAGCCAGGCAGGTTGAACTTTTAACATGTTCCTGTATTTTGGTTTTGTTTTGGTTGATTCACACAGGAATAGTTTGCAAAGGGTCATGCTTTGTTTTCAATAGTTCATTTTGCAACCTCAACAACTTAATTAAGACAGCATGGGGTAAAAAAGCACTGTGAAATTTTTGACCCAAGATTGATTCATGCCCATATTGCCAGAATTTGGGAAGTTGAAGCAGGAGGAGTACCATGAGTTTGAGGACACCCTGGGCTACAAAGTAAGTTCTAGGTCAGCCTGGACTAGGGTGAGACCCTATTTCAAACAGCAACAAAGAATGATTTATGAAAACTTTTGTGCACACAAATCCCAGCATATGCCGAGAGACATAGAGCAGAAAAGTTTATTCAAAATTGCAAAACTTGGAACCAAGAAGATGTCATTTGATAAGTAAGTATATAAATAAACTGTGGTTGACCTACGGTATGGAATATTAATACGGCACTGAAAAGGAATGAGCTATCAAAGCCATGAAAAGGAAATGTAAATGTATAGTGTTCATGGAAGAAGTCAGTCTGAAAGGGACACACGTTGCAGGACTCTGATTATCTGACATTCTTTATAAGGTAAACTTCAGAGACACTGAAAAAGATTGGTGGTTCCCAGGGTTGGGGAAAGGAGGAATAAAAAGGCACTGAATAGAGGAGATTTAGGGTGGTAGGACTGTTCTGTAATGTATTCGAGTGTTCAAGACATCACTATACCTTTGTGGAAGCTCTCAGTATGTATGACACCAAGAGTGAGACATCTTGTGAGCTGTGGACTCTGGTGAGAATGTGCCAGTGTAGTCTATTAGTTGTGACAGATGTACCATTCTGGAACAGGATACTGATTGTGGGGAGCATCATATGTATGGGGAAATCTCTATCCTTTCTGCCCAATTTTCCTGTGAAAGCAAAGCTTCTCTAAAACTTTCCTATTAAGAAAAAAGTCAGTTAAAAATTATTAAACATACAGTAATATATGATAAGTGCCCAAACTCTTTCCTATAGATGTAAAGCCAGAGAAGTAGCAATTAAAACTTAGGGCTATTTTTTTATGTCAATTTGTCACAAGCTAGAGTCATCTGAGAGGAGGGAGCTTCAGTTTAGAAAATGCCTCCATGAGATCTGGCTGTAGGAAATCCAGTAGGGCATTTTCTTAGTTATTGATGCCAGAGGGACCAGACCAACGTGCTGACTGGGGCTGGCGGGCCTGGGTTCTATAAGAAAGCAGGCTGAGCAAGCCATGGGGGAGCAAGCCAGTAAGCAGCACCTCTCCATGGCCTCTGCACTAGCTTCTGTCTCCAGGTTCCTGCCATGTTTGAGTTCCTGTCCTGACTTCCTTCAGTGATGGACAGTGATGTGGACATGTAAGTAAATAAACACTTTCCTCCCAAAGCTGCCTTTGGTCATGGTGTTTTGTCACAATAAAACCTAAGACAGGGTTGATCCTGGTGCCACCCATAACACAAGTAGTTACTGTTCCCTTGTTATTGTGATAACCCTAGCCTTTCCAGCACATAACTGAGAACAGTGCATGAATGTGCTCCCTTGAGTAATTTGTATATGAGTGATAATCTTAGGCTTGGTTTTCCAAATCAAAGGTCCAGCAAGATAAAATAAACATCCAGAGATGACAGGGAAAGATTTATCCCAAGGTCCCTACAAATGTGAATCAATTTGACAACATGATTCCTCATGGAATGATAGTGTTTAGTATTTAAAAACTGAAACATAAGATTTTTACATGTGTCCATAATACATATGAATATCCTTTGGAGAATATCTGTCTCTATGTGTAGTAATATTTCTAAGTAAGTGAATGCTAGACAAGCACCCTACCACATTGCCAGTGCTAGTTATCTGGTATTTTAAATTGGCCCAAAGATGACTGAACTGTATACATTGCTAGTGAAGAGTAATTGAACAGGACTCTTTGAAGATAACATTAGATTCTTCCTATTAGATTTGAATTTACTTGAAAAATGACTATTCCTCAGCCACTGGTGTTTAAAGGCTCATCAGGCCAGAGGTAATGTCACATGTCTTTAATCCCTGTAGGTAGAGTTTTCCCATCCCAGGAGCCACTTCCAAATGACCACACAGAGGCTTATTTGATTGTAAATGATCAGCTGATAGTGCAGGCTTATTACTAACTACCTTTTAAATTTTAAGTTAATCCATATTCCTTATTTACAATCTGCCATATGGTGGTACCTTTAATAGCGTGGCACATTCATCTCCTGCTCCCTCTGCATCTGGCTGCTGACTCCTCTGACTCTTTCCTTCTCCTCCCCAAAATTCTCAGTTTGGCTCTCCTGCCTAACCTTATTCTGTCCAGCTATTGGCCAGTCAGCTTGTTTGTTAAACCAGTCACAGAGACAAATCTTCACAGTGTACAAAGGGATTATTCCATAGCATTTGCCCCTTTTTGTCTAATTAAAAAGGAAGATTTTAACTTTAACATAGTAAGAAATATACAACAAAAACAGTTACCAAGTAAGAATTACAGTTATAATATCTAGTCTATTTGTACTTGGCCAAAATAGAGAAAATATTTTATTATCTATTTTGTCTTTGTGAGCCTAAAGTTTTATACTTAATTTGCCTTCTATCATAACTAAGGAAAACATAACTATTGAGTCTTCAACTCCATCAAAGACCCCAGAAGGATGAAATGTTACCTAATGACAGAGACCTCAGTCTGCTTGGAAAACCACCCAAAGTTCCTTTGCAATGTTGGGGCATCCAACTTTGGCCTACAGGTCTAGCATATCTGACAGACTTTTCTGTTGAAGCAGGGAATTTTGAAGGACTGTCCTACCTTGTTTTGGCCAAGTTCGGCAATCACCTTTCTTGTATTCTGATGGTCCAATTTGGGCAGTATCTGTCAACAGTTGAGGCAGTTTCTTTGCCCACATGGCTAGCTTTTGCCATAAAGAAAACAAACTCCATATAGAGTTTCTTGGATGCCCATCATTTTCTCTAATAGATTGGTGCTGCTAGGAACAGAACATGTCTCACTGTCATAAAGAGCCTTAGGTTGTTAAACATATTAAATGCATATTCTATAAGACTTTGAAGACCATTGTATTCTATAAGTCTTTGACGATCGTCTATCTATCTATCTATCTATCTATCTATCTATCTATCTATCTATCTATGTGTATGACCTTGAAAACATATCTAACATTACTTATAGGTTTGACTATTATAGATGACTAACTACTAACCTGTATTTCTTAATTATACATTACATTTTAAATGAGCTTCATAAGCACAATACTTTAAACAAGAATAGAAATATACATACATTATAATAAAATTAACTTTATATTTGTATCAATAAGCCAAAATTGATACCAATGTAAAATATTTAGGATTAATAGTTGTTTTTTGATTAAAGTAGAGTCAATAATCTACTATTTTATCTCATCATTTCTATATCATATCCCTCTTTTTTTCTTTAGAAAGATATCTTTGAATTTAACTTTTTTGTTTAGCTTTTTCATGACCATGACCAATAATGACTTGTAACCAACCCCTCTTAAATGATAATAAACATCCATGGCAGCTCACAACTGTCTGCAACTCCAGTTCCAGATGATCTGGCCCCTGAATCTTCTGGTCTCTGAGGGTAGTAGGCACACATGTGGTGTACAAACATACATGTAAGCAAAAACCCATGAGACTGTGAGACCAGAAAGCTGCATCTGGCTCTGTTTTTGTGTGTTTAAAATCTTTTTAAAGCTTTTTTAGGTCTTATGTGGATCTACGCTGGATGGTCATCTGAGAGGAGGAAGGCTCAGCTGGAAAAATGCCTCCATAAGATCAGGCTATAAAGCTGGGTGGTGGTGGTGCACACCAGAGACAGGCGAATCTCTATGAGTTCGAGGCCAGCCTGGGCTACAGAGTGAGTTCCAGGAAAGGCACAAAGCTACACAGAGAAACCCTGTATCGAAAATCCAACCCCCCCCCCAAAAAAAGATCAGGCTGTAGTTAAGCTTGTAGGGCATTTTCTTAATTAGTGACTGATATGGGAGGACCTAGTCCATTGTGGGTGGTGTCACCCTGAAGCTGAAGTCCTGGGTGTCCTCTCTCCAGCCCCTAAAATAAGAAAGCACGAGGAGCAAGTCTGTAAGCAGCATCAGAGGAGCACATACATACACAACAGAAATACATATAATTAAACAATAAAGTAAATCTTAAAATTACATTAAAACTTTTTATGTGCATAAGTGTTTTGCCAACATGTATGTCTGTGTGTCACATGTGTGCCTAGTGATGAGGAGGCCAGAGAGGATGTGGAATCTCTTGGGATGGAGTTATAGACAGTTGTAAGCTGCCATGTGGGTGCTGGGAACTGAAGCCCAGTACTCTGAAAGGGTGGCCAGTGCTCTTAGTCACCAAGCCATCCCTCCAGCCCCTAAAGCTTTTTTTCCAAAAAGAAATTATTCGGTTTGTTACATTTGTGAGTCTGCATCTTAGGGATTAGAGTCATTTTTACTGAGTTTCTTCCTCCCAAATCTCTGGCTAATCTCTCTGTCTTCCTTTTTCTGGGTAGGTTTTGGAGATTTTTGGAGACAGTATCTCATACAACCCAAGGCTTGAACTTGATATGCAATTGAGGTTGGTCTTGAACGCCTGATCCTTCTGCCTCCACTAGTGCTGAGATCACAGGTTTGCACTTTACATTATACTCTGTGACAGTCTTAAATTCTTTTTGAGACAGGGTCCAGCTCAGGCTGGCCTTACTGTAGCCCAGGCTGTCCCAGAACTCATTGTGCTCTCCCTGATTTAGCCTCCATAGTGATTAGGAACAATCATAATCATCACCCCAGCTTCAGGTTTTTCTTGGTTTGATGCCTCATGCCTGTGTAGGTACATGCACAGCAGATGAATGCTTTTGGGGAAGTTGCTTCCATATCCTGACTCTTCTAAACTCACATGAATGATAATAGTTTCCTGGCTAATTTCTGGCCATGTGTGCTGGTTGGTCTTATATCAACTGGACACAAGCTAGGGGTATCTGAGAGAAGGGAACCTCAATTGAGAAAATGCCTCCATAAGATCCAGCTGTAAGACATTTTCTTTCTTTCTTCTTTTTTCCTTCCTTCCTTCCTTCCTTCCTTCCTTCCTTCCTTCCTTCCTTCCTTTCTTTTGGTTTGTTTTTTTCGAGTCAAGTTTTCTCTGCGTAGTTTTGGTGCCTGTCCTGGATCTCGCTCTGTAGACCAGGCTGTCTGTGAACTCACAGAGATCCACCTGGCTCTGCCTCCCCAGTGCTGGGATTAAAGGTGTGCACCACCCCCGCCCGCTCATTTTCTTAATTAGTGATTAATGAAGGTGCCATCCCTGGGCTGGTGGTCCTGGGTTCTACAAGAAAAGAGGCTGAGCAAGCCATGGAGGAGCAAGACAGTAAGCAGCACCCCTCCATGGTTTCTGCATCAACTCCTGCCTCCAGGTCCCTGCCTATTTGAGTTCCTGTCCTGACTTCCTTCAGTGATGAACAGCGATATGAAAGTGGAAGCCACATAAACTCTTTCCTCCCCAACTTGCTTTTAGTTATGGTGTTTATCCAAGCAACAGAAACCCTAACTAAGACAGCACACAAGGAATGTGTTTCCTGCTACAGTTGCCATATGCTTGTTTCTCAGCTAGATTTTTGTCTCTTATTTTGTGCTTTGGCTTATATCATTTGCATTTGGCTGTCTTTTAGAAGTACTTGAGATAAGAATTAGAGTAGAGTCAGGTTAGTCTTAAAGAAATTAATTAATAAAAAGATTGTATAGGGGCCAGGGATGTGGCTGGCTTGGTAGAAAGCTCCCCCATGAAGCCCTGTTTTTAATCTCTGCATAAACCAGGCATAGTGATAGAACCCAGTAACCTCAGCATTTAGAAGGAGGTGGATCAGAAGTTCAAGGGACATCTTTGGTTACATAACAAATTTGAGTCTAGCTTGTGATCACAATGACCTTTCCCACAATTGTACATAACCAGTTAGAAAAGAAATTAGAATTGAAAAGTGAAGTTGCTTATTTTATTTGTAAATCAACTCTTTTAGGTATAAATTGCATGAAAAAAAGAGCATTCTGGAGCTGGAGAGATGGCTCAGAGATTAAAAGCACCGGCTGCTCTTACAGAGGACACAGGTTCAGTTCTCAGCACCTCCATGGCAGCTCACAACTGTCTGTAACTCCAGTTCCAGATGATCTGGCCCCTGAATCTTCTGGTCTCTGAGGGTAGTAGGCACACATGTGGTGCACAAACATACATGTAAGCAAAACACCCATGCACATGTTATTTAAAAAAATACACACACACACACACACACACACACACACACACACATACACACACACACATATATATGTTTGGAGCTGAGGATTGAACCCCGGGCCTTGCGCTTGCTAGGCAAGTGCTCTACCACTAAGCTAAATCCCCAACCTCTAAAAAATATTTTTAAATTTATTGATTTGATGTAGTGGGTAGCCATCCCAGCATTGGCCTGGAAGTTCCAACCCCCAATTGAGGCTTCGTTAATGGTCACGCCCACAAGGCGAGGCTAAGGGAGGAAGCGGAAGACCCAGGATGGAGAGGAGGTCTTGCTTGGTTCTGGGACCCTGGACACAGGAGGTAGACCGAGCAGAGTTCTCCAGAGAACACCACCAGACTGCGCCATACCTTTGCCAGACCCTACAACCTATCCCCTCATTTGTAAGTTACCCCACAAAATAAACCTCCTTTTTAACTATGTGGAGTGGCCTTAATAATTTCACCAATAATTTCATGTCTGTAGTTTTGCTTATGTGTACGTATGTGCACCATGTGAGTGCCTGGTGCCTGCAGAAGTACAAAGAGGGCAATGAACCCCCTGGAATTGGAGTTACAGATTGCTGTGAGCAGCTGGGTGGATACTGATATCTAACCTTGACCTTCTACAAGAGTAGCAAGTGCTGTGGGATGTTCTGTATGTCAAATGTGTTGTTCTGATTGGTTAAAATAAATAAAGTGTTGATTGGCCAGTAGCCAGGCAGGAAGGATAAGGTAGGCGGGACAAGGAAGAGGAGAATGCTGGGAACAGGAAGGCTGAGGCAGGGAGACACCGCCAACCACTGCCATGACAAGCAACATGTAAAGACACTGGTAAGCCACAAGCCATGTGGCAAAGTATAGATTAATAGAAATGGGTTAATTTAAGATAGAAGAAGTAGATAACAAGAAGCCTGCCATGGCCATACAGTTTGTAAACAATGTAAGTTTCTTTGTGTTTACTTGGTTGGGTCTGAGAGACTGTGGGACTGGCGGGTAAGAGAGATTTGTCCTGACTGGGCCAGGCAGGAAAACTCTAACTACAAATGGTGCCCAACGTGTTGGCAAGAGTTTCCACCTAAAACCTGACAAAAAAGATTCTAAAATGGAGCTAAAAACAGCTTCCTAGTTGTCTCTCTCAAGTTAGCCGCAGCCTGCCAGTTTGAGCTACTATGGCGGGTTCCTGGCGTGTGCGTCTGACCTGCAATGTGGCGGGAATGAGGAGTCTACAAGCGACACTTTACTCTGCTGCATGGTGGATTTAGCCTTTGCTAGTTCAAAAAAAAAAAAAAAAAAAGATTTCTGGGCTATGAGCTGCTTTGATAGAACTGCTTCTCATAGTTGATAGTACACATGGCTGCAGACCATGTGACCACCACTTTGGGAAGCTGAGGTGGGCGGAGCCAGCAGCCACAGTGGCATTTCAGTCTTACAAAGATGGATATTACACAGAGAATCTGGTTTGTGTTGTCTTTGGGATTTTTAACTGCAGAAAAAGATTTGATCGTAAAAGCTGTTGAGTTAAACAAATATGAAAATTTTAAAGGTACCTTGACTTCAAAATTTGGATATAAGGATATGTTGCTTTGGAAAAGAGTCTCTGCTTTTGTTTCGACAGAAAGCCAGAGGCTGTGGATTTGTTCCAGATTAAGATACATCAGGTTTGATCAGCCAAGACCACCTGAAAGGTCTCTGATGACACAATGGCCCAGATGATCCAACATCCAGAATGGTTTCAAGGCAACTGGCTCAGAGGTTCACCCTCACAGACTACTCCATAATCCTAAAATTTTCTTTGTGTCCCCAAAGATATAGCACCCCCTCCAGCAGGAAGTAGTAAGAAAAACTACGCCCAAATTCCCAAAATTATCAAGCTGGCTTTGGAGATGGAATTGGCTCATTCCTTCTCTAAACCCAGACATATTGCTAAAAGAAAAGGTTAAGAGATTCTTGTGTCCCAAATCAGAAGAGCCCTCTGGTGTGGGACAGAGAAAAACCAATATTTTTATTTAAATCAGGTTGATTATAAATGCGATCTTTCTAAAGAAAAAAAGGGGATATGATATGGATATAATAGGATGAAAGAGTAAATTAATGAACTTACTTCTAAAGAGCAACAACTCATTTAAAATGTTTTACATTGGTATAGATTTTAGTCTATTGATACAAACTTAAAGTTAATTTTGTTATACTGTGTGTATATTTCTACTCTTGTTTAAGGTATTATGTTTGTATAGCTCATTTAAAATTGTAATGCATAATTAAAAAATAGATTAATAATTTAGTCATCTATGATAGTCATACTCGTAGCCATGTTAGTTAAGTCTTCTAGGTATACATAGGTATATTTCAGATAGATAGGTAATCTTCAAATACTTCAAAGACCTACAGAATATGACATTTAAAATATTTTTAAAAATTTAGACTTTCTGGACAGAGAGACATGTATGCTCCTGGCAGCACTGACTTGCTTCAAAGAGGAGATGGGCATCGAAGACACTCCATTACGGAGTTTATCTTCTTGGCAAAAATAGCCATTTGGGCAGGAAACTGTTCTTGCCTGGACTGCTTGATCGACTGGATATGCAGAACCCATAGAAAGGTGACCACTGACGTTTGCTTGACAAAATGGTCCTTCAGGTTCCTACTTCACAGAGGAAACTGCCAGATATTCTACAGGACAGTAAGAAAAGTGACCGAGAGACACTAGCCCTGTGGGCTGAAGACAAATGCCCCAATTTTACAAAAGAATATTAGGTGACTGTCCAGGCTGCCAGCTGTCTCTGTCTACCCTACAAGACTCCCGAAAGTTGCTTGCATCCTTCTCCCAGTTCTCAGGTAATATTATATCCTTCTGAGGTCCTTGATGTGGTTGAAGATTAGATAGTTATAATTTCCTCAGTTATGATAAAAGATACGTTAGATATAAAACCTTAGACTCACAAATATAAGATAGATAGGATATTTCTTTAATATTGTAACTGTAATTCTTGCTTGATAATTGTTTTATTATCTGAAATTTTACTATATAAAAGTTAAAACCTTGCTTTTAAAAAAAAAAAAGAAAAGGGGAAGTGCTATGGGATGTTCTGTATGTCAAATGTGTTATTCTGATTGGTTAAAATAAATAAAGTGTTGATTGGCCAGTAGCCAGGCAGGAAGGATAGGGTAGGCGGAACAAGGAAGAGGAGAATGCCAGGAACAGGAAGGCTGAGGCAGGGAGACACCACCAACCGCCGCCATGACAAGCAACATGTAAAGACACTGGTAAGCCACAAGCCACTTGCCAAAGTATAAATTAATAGAAATGGGTTAATTTAAGATAGAAGAAGTAGATAACAAGAAGCCTGCCATGGTCATACAGTTTGTAAACATTGTAAGTTTCTGTGTGTTTACTTGGTTGGGTCTGGGCCTCTATGGGCCTGGCGGGTGAGAGAGATTTGTCCTGACTGTGGGCCAGGCAGGAAAACTCTAACTACAAGCAAGTGCTCTTAACTACTGAGTCATCTCTACAGCCTTCTATATCCATTGATAAATTATTAATTAATTAATCAGTAGACCATTCTACAGCACCTTTTTGTTGTTTTTGTTTTTGTTTTTGAGACAGAGTTTCTCTGTGTAGCTTTGGAGCCCATCCTGGATCTCAATCTGTAGACCAGGCTGACCTCGAACTCGCAGAGGTCTGCCTGCCTCTGCCTCCCAAATGCTGGGATTAAAGGTATGTGCACCACCACCACCCCGCTAAGTAGACCATTGTAAGGTACAGTTCTCCAGGTCTTAAGAAATAAGTATACAAAAGCCAAGATACGAGACACTCCTGTTACTCTCCAAAGCTTCCCGTGTTCCTGCAGCACTCAGCCCGGCTCCAGACAGCAGCATGTGCTTCCTGCTGCTGTGTGCCCTGGTTGTGACTTCTCTACGATCCAGTCACACTACGTACTGTTGTGTGTCTGGCTTCTTTCACTTAGTGTAATATCTGCGAGAGAATCTCATTTTACAGCCTGTTTGGATAGTTTGCCAGTTCTTTTGCTGAGTACCATTCCACTCCATGGACAGCCAACTTAAACGTGTGTGTGTGTGTGTGTGTGTGTGTGTGTGTGTGTGTGTGAGAGAGAGAGAGAGAGAGAGAGAGAGAGAGAGAGAGAGAGACAGACAGACAGACTGCGAGCTCATATGGGAGGATAACAATTTGTAGGAGTTGTTTCCCCTTTCTCTCATGTGAGTCCCAGGGATTGAACTCAGGCTGTCAAGCTTGGCATCAAGTGTCTCTGCCCACTGAGCCATCTCACCAGTCCCCAGTATGTTTTCTGAGAAGGAATCTCACACTGGTCCAGGCTGGCTTCAAACTCATGATCTTCCCTCTAAGCTCAGCCTCCTGGATGCTAGGGGTACAGAGCGCCCACCTATGCCCAGTCCTTTTGGGCATTTGATGATTTTCAGCTATGGCTGTTATGACTGAAGATTCTCGCGCCTTTGTTCTTGAGTATGTGTGAGGACACACTTGGTCGTTTCTGTTGCCTGAGTACTCATGTCAGTACCTGGGCGTTTTAATTTACAGCAGTGCCTGGGCGATGACACACCAATTGCCAATGCTATTGAAGGATGCTTTTCATTACTTGATTTCCCAAGAGGAAGGCACCACACTACCCACTGCCAGTGGTGGGGTGAGGGCAAGAGAGCACCAAGGCTAGGTCAGGAGTCGGAAGCAGGAGTTGGGGGATCACAAGACTATCAGGGCTTTTGTGGTCCATACAATTCAAAGTAGTGCAGGATAATGGCTCAGGACAGGCTCATGGACCGACGTTTGTGAGGGGGTATTAAGAGGAGGCTCAGTAGTTCAAGGCCAGCCTCAGCTACATAGCAAGTTTGAAGGCAGTCTGGACCCATATGAGACCCTGCATCAAAAACCCATAAATCAAACCTCAACAAATATAAACAACACCACCAAAACCTCCTTTCACCCTCAGAAAGCCAATTGTGTAATGCTAGTGTCCTAATACACTTAAGAGAAAAACAATGGTTTCCTTGAGGCAGGGTCTGCCCACCCTCAAGAATGAACAAAACCCATTCATTGACTGAACAGGGGGAGCTACTGAACAACATGATTTGAGAAACATAAACCAGCCTGGTGAGAGAGTTATTGTGTGGCAGTGTGAACACCAGACTCCATGCAGAGAGATGGTAGATGCTTTAAAATGTAGGTAAAAGACCCCAAGAGGTCCCAAACACAGCAAAATCCGGATCTAGAGCCAAAAGCTTTGGGGCTTGGCACATGGTAGGAAACGTCCACCTAGGAGTGTCTTCCCTGTGAGTGCTGCAGGTGGAGCAGGATGAGCACTGGCCGGACACTTACTAGAGATGTAGAATCTTGGAGCCCATCCACGTCAGATTCACTGAGGCCCGATCTGGGTTTGCACAAGGTCCTCAAAGTTTGAGACGCTCATAAAAGGAGCTTGCAGGATTCCCGGCCGGCAACTTTCAAAATGTCCACCAGATGGCAGGTTTGTAGCAGACAACCCTTTGCTAGCGCCAAAGCTCCTTGTAATCAGGGAATTGGTGTGAACATGCCCTTGAACTTCTGGGAAATCAATGAGATGGGGATGAGCACAGAAAACCTTAATCAAAGAGTGGCAGGTCACCCTCATCAGCTCTTCCCGTGTGAAGAGTTTCCATATTTTCCCCATGCTTTGTGTAGTGGGAGGAATAGCCATGCACCCTTCATTTTACATAGATATTGAGGCCCCCAGACAGGAGACTCCGCTATGTGCTGAGTAGAAATACTGTTGGGCAGACCTGGAGAGTGGGTGTCTGGCTGCAGGTCTGAACTGAGAGTTCTTCCAGGGGCAGGCAGTCTGCCTACCTCTCCCAGCTCCCAGTTACTCTTTGAACAGCTCTCTCGTTTCCTTGGCTGTGACATTCACTCGATTTGGACCACTAATGGGCTGCTCAGTACTCAGGGCCCTGGACTCAGGGCCTCTAAGGGAACCAGACATCAGACTTAATGGGGAGCACACAGGACCGACCAGCGCTGGTTCCCAAGGAGTGCTCCGGGCATCCTGATATCCTGATGGCCTCTGAGTCAATGGCTAGCACTGGCTGGGGCTTCCTGACTATTTAATAACCTTTCCCTCAACCTGTTTTGTTTTCCTCTATTAACTCTAAAAACAGTCACTTGAACAAGAACAAGTTTGTTCTCTCTCTCTCCATCTCCTTTCTTGATTGAGAGTACATTGGATTGTATAGGTCTCATTGGAGCTGAGGCTGTGGAGTCTGAACAATATATGGTCAGACTATAAGAATTTAAAACTGTTTTGGGGAAGGGTGGTGGTTTGAAAGACAATGGCCCCCATAGGGAGTGGCACTATTAGGAGGTGTGGCTTTGTTGGAGTAGGTGTGGTCTTGTTGGAGGAAGGGTGTCACTGTGTGGGTGGGCTTTGAGGTTTCCTATGCTCAAGCTATACCCAGTGACACAGTTCACTTTCTGTTGCTTAGGAAAGATGTAGGACTTTCAGCTCCTTCTCCAGAACCATGTCTCCCTGCATGCCACCATGTCCAGCCATGATACTGGACAAAACCTCTGGAACTGTAAGTCACCCCAACTAAACGTTTTCCTTTGTAAGAGTTGCTGTGGTCATGGTGTCTCATCACAGCAATAGAAACCCTAACAAAGACAGAAGTGAAGAGGAAAGTTACATTTCTCATTTCTATCCCATTGTTAGATGTTAGGAGGAATGCTAAATTAGAATTGTCATTGTGCAAAACTGTGACAGTTCCCCAGATTAAGAAGAGAGCAACCTGGAGTTGGGATTTAGCTCAGTGGTAGAATGCTTGCCTAGCAAGCGCAAGGCCATGTGTTCAATCCTCAGTGCCAAGGTAGAGAGAGAGAGAGAGAGAGAGAGAGAGAGAGAGAGAGAAAGAACAACCAGTGTGTCATCGATGCTTCTCAGTGGATCTCCAAGGAAAACAAAGCCAGCACTTCCTCCTCACTGCAACTCTATTCACAGTAGCCACGATGAACAGTTAAAGAAAAGGAGGAATATACACCCAGTGGAACACTATACAGCCATGGAAAAGTAGGAAACCCTGTCATTTGGGACACAATGTGGATGAACTTAAAGGGCAGGTGAGCTGTGCTGGAGAAGATAAAAACCTATGGAAGTTAGCCATGTGCTCAAGTCGCCAGGGAAGAGAGGGGAGTCACCTAGCTGGTCCCTGAACACAACTTCTGTGAGCAAATCTCCAGATCTATGTCACAGACACCTGAAAAGGTATGTCTGTGCTGTCCAGCAGCCGCATCCCAGGAGCCTGCTGTGCCCAAATCTAGATGGTAGCAGAGGTTCTGTTCATGTAGAACGCTGACAGTTCTTCAGATTAAAAAGAGAGCCACCGTACAGCACAGCAATGTCTCTGAATAGATCTCCAAGGGGGGGAAAAAGGAAGTAAGGACCCGAAGCATCAGAGGGTTTAGTAAAGCATATCAGAAGAAAAGAGAAGAGTAATATTCTCTCTTGAGTCAGGACTCAGAGCAGGCAGACTCAGCCAATGGTGTTCCTAGGGACTGCTCTAGGAGGCATGAATTTGGGAGAGTATAATATGGAGGGGAATTTGCCTTCCTAGGACTCACTCCCTTAGCCCAGCTGGGTTTACTAGGGAGGAGGCAAAGGTATGTCTCTACCTAGAGGTGGATTCCATTCTTTTCTTTTCTTTTTTTTTCTTTTTCTTTTTTTTTTTTAAGATTTATTTATTTATTATGTACACAGAAGAGGGTGTCGGATCTCATTACAGATGGTTGTGAGCCACCATGTGGTTGCTGGGAATTGAACTCAGGACCTCTGGAAGAGCAGTCAGTGTTCTTAACCTCCGAGACATCTCTCCAGCCCCCTTTTTTTTTGTTTTTTTGAGACAGGGTTTCTCTGTGTAGTTTTGGTTCCTGTCCTGGAACTCGCTCTGTAGACCAGGCTGACCTGGAACTCACAGAGATCCGCCTGCCTCTACCTCCCGAGTGCTGGGATTAAAGGCGTGCGCCACCACCGCCCAGCAAATTCCATTCTTTACTGTAACACATTTGACAGACACAGTTTTCAGCCAGGAGAAAGAAGCTCTTTTCAAGACTTTGTCTTAACACAGCAAATCAGCAGAAGCTGAGCCTGCAAAAAACAGGTAGGAGCAACTTCAGATGTGCAGACAGCAGCAGAGAGCCCAGGCCTTCACACCTCCCTTTGCTCTCTTCTGAATTATGACCACTTTCCTCGCCTTGGCAGAGGCCCCGGGCCACCTCTCAGCGGTGAGGCAATGAGGACTAATGCTAGCTCAACAAACTTGAAAAGTCCTCATATTAAAGGTTACCCTGTGCATGTTGGGCATGGTGGTACACACCTTAAAGGCAGAGGCAGATGGATCTCTGTGAGTTCAAGGTCATCCTGATCTACATAGAGAGTTCCAAGACAGCCAGGGCTGTGCAGGGAAACCCGAGTCAAATAAACAAATAAATAAAAAGTTTCCTCGCGCTCCAGTGGCGGCTCACTCCTGTAATCCTAGCACTCGGGAAACAGACAGGAAGATGGTGCCTGCTTGGACCACATAGTGAGGTCCAGCGCAGGAAGGAAGCTCTGGTGGGTCCCATGTTCAAAGACAGGTGACAATTTCAGTACAGCGTGCCTTTCTCTTTCCTGTCTCCCCCTGGAAAGTCCACATGATGTCTTCATCTTCCACTGTTTAGTGCATCATAAGTCACTCCACATGAGCAGATGCCCTGCTACCATCCGGATTGAGCATAGCAGACTCCGGGGAAGCAGCCGCTGGCAGACATTTCAGTTGTCTGTGACATAGGTCCAGAGATCTGCTCATGGAAATGTGTTCTCAGGAACCAGCAAGTGTGCGTAAAGGTGCTTACCACGAAATCCTAGACCTGGAGACCTGAACTGGACCCCCAGAACCCACATAAAGATGGAAGGAGAGAACCAATTTCCACAAAGAAGTCCTTCGACCTCCACAGATGTCATGGCATGTGTACACACAAACAATAATAATAATAATAATAATAATAATAATAATAAATTAATAATAAGTTTGAACTTTAATATAATTGCTGTCTCTTGCATATGACATAGAATACATGTGATAAATCTAGGGGATGAATAATTGTGCAGGCAACTTAGGCCAGGAATGCTCTAGGGACTGTCATACTGGAAGACAGCTTTCACAGGGTCCCATTTCCCCAGCCCTGGACCCACACCAGGGGTCTCAGCCAATTTTCCATTGCTATAATGAAATACACAGAGCTGAGTGCTTTATAAAGGGTTACTGAGCTCATAGGTTTGGATCCTTTCTCGTCCCTTTTCTCTTCTTTCTTCTGTTTGTTTTGGGAGATAGGATCTCACACTGTAGCCCAGGATAGCCTATCACTGACTATAGAGACCAGGCTGGCCTCACATTTATGGTAACTGTCTAGCATCAATCCTTTTGGTGCTTGGATTACAGACATGAGCCATCCTGTCAGCCTCCACTTGTCTCTTTGTTTGTTTGTTTGTTTGTTTGTTTGTGAGACAAGATCTCTAACTTGCTATGTAGCTGACAGTGGCCTTATTTATATTCCTGGTCCTCCTGCCTATATCCCCTGAGTACTGGGATTATAGGTGTGTGCCACCACACCCTACATTTCAGTTTTTTTTTAGGTTAGCGTGGGTTTCATCGTGGTATCTTCAATCCTATACATACATCATTATACTTTGCCTCATCTGTCCCCTCCGACACTCCTCCCTCAGGCTCCTCCCTCTGGTTCCCTCTCCCCACTCCCTTCCTGCTTCCCTGTCCCGCATGCTCCTTTACTTTCTCTCTACCCATCTGTTTCCTTGGCTCTTATTTGTGGCTTTGTTTGTTTATTTCAATTTATGCCACAATTCATCCAGCAAAGGATTAAGATAACCCCCAAATACATTTGAGACCCCAAAATGAAGACAGACTGGGGAGGAAATGTGGGAAAGGGAAACAGAAAAGAAAGCATAACAATTACAGGACCAGACGGAGCAGTGTACAACTTTGATTTCAGACTCAGAAGCAGATAGATCTCTGTGGGATCAAAGCCAGCCTCGTCTATATAGTGAGTTCCAGGACATCCAGGACTATATGGTGAGAGTCTGTCTGCCTCAAGGGAAAAAAAAATCTCAATCACACTCTTTCCCCATAAACAGTGAGGGCTTTGGAAGTCCTGTATTATGGCAACCTGGATTCAGTGACGGTCACTCAGTTACGTGTTTCTGACTCACCAGGTTCCTCACAGCAGCCCTCACATCCTTGTTCCTCAGGCTGTAGATGATGGGGTTCAACATTGGGGTCACTACCCCATAGAAGAGGGAGATGAGCTTGTCTGCAAGGTCCTGCTTGTCTGCCCCCAGTGGGTCCTTGGACTTGGGCTTCCCATACATGAAGAGGATGGTCCCATAGAAGACGATCACCACAGTGAGGTGGGCAGAGCAGGTGGAGAAGGCCTTCTTCCTCCCCTCAGCAGAGGGGATCCGAAGGATGGTCACAAGGATGAAGATGTAAGAGACAAAGATGAACAGAACTGGGATTGCCAAGAAAATCATGTTGGCCACAACCATGCTGATGACATTGATGGAGATGTCAGCACAGGCCAGTTTCAGGACAGCCAGGATCTCACAGGTGAAGTGATTGATGACATTGTCCCCACAGAAGGGCAGCCGCATTGCCAAAGATGTTTGCACTATAGAGTTGGTGACACCACCTGCCCAGGATCCGGCAGCCATGGGCACATAGGCAGCCTTGCTCATGACCACTGGGTACCTGAGGGGGTTGCAGATGGCCACATAACGATCAAATGCCATCATACTCAGGAGCACACACTCTGTGGCTCCCATGGCAAAGGAGAGAAACATCTGTACTGCACAGGCTGAGAAGGAGATGGTCTTCCTGGGGGTCAGGAAGCTGTCGAGAATGAGGGGGACCGAGGAGGTGGTGTAGCAGATGTCCAGGAAGGAGAGGTTCCCCAGGAAGAAGTACATGGGTGTGTGCAGGTGGGAGTCGAGGATGGTCACCAGGATGAGGACCCCATTGCCCAGCAGGATCACCAGGTACATCAGCAGGATGAGCAGGAAGAAGGTTTTCTCCAGCTTTGGGTGGGCGGAAAGACCCAGGAGAATGAAGCCAGTCACAGGGGAGGTTTCATTAGATCTGTCCATGGTACATCTGTTCTGAAACCTGCGGGAACTCAGAAATGAGCATCAACATCCTCTTACTCCAAAAGCTCCTGGGCAGCCAACCAAAAGCCTTGTCCTGCCAAGCAGCAGATGTCCTGACAGCCCTGTCATCTCTGTGGCCTTGTTCACTTCTAGGAAACAAAGTAGGGATAGATATTTAACTTCCCAACTTAGTGACAAGTTAAGTTGGACTGTACTTTCTGCAGAGGACAATTCAGAAAATGACAAAATGTATTAAACATCTGTGAAGCATTGGAGAGAAAATAAGAGAAATCACATGGATAAGATTAGGGGGAGGATGAGGGTCCAAAGGCATCAGCCTGGCTCGTGGGGCTTCTGCAGCCTCTGGAGGTCTCCTCTTGGTACTCACTGGCAGCCTAGTGGAGAGAAAGAACAGGCTTTGAGGCACAAGGGCCCGTGTGCAGGGCGCCCGTCCAAAGCAAACTCCCCTCCCACTTTGTGACGGGATGCCAGGGCAGCACCACAGGACAAGGAAAGTCAGGAGGGTGCAGGCATTTATGAGGGCTGGTTTTCACCTTCAGGTCCTCTAAGCCTCAGGACTGGACTGAGTGGGTCACAGGCCTTTAGTGCTCTCGAGTCCACAACAGGAGCAAATCCAGACTTCTCCGAAGGAAGGTAGCATCACTCTGGTCTGATATCATTCCTGTGATTAGCTGCCATAGGAGAAAAATAAAAAGCTGTGGGTGGGGGATAGTCCTGTGGGTGAGGTTCTTGCTGAGCAATCATGAGGATCAGAGTTCAGGTCACCAGAACCTCAATAGAAAACCAGATAATCACAATGGCCCACATGAAATCTCAATGCTCAGGAGGCAGAGACAAGGAATCCCCGTGGTAAACTGACTAGAAAGACTAGCCAAATCAGCATTTCACAGGTTCACTGGAGGAACCTGCCTCAGTAAATGAGTGAGGAAGACATCTGATGTCAACCTCTGGCCTCCACACACATGTACACATGCACACACATGCCCCCCCCCACATGTGGACTCATGCTGAACACATAGCACATGAAAGAGAGATATATACACACATGTATTCTCACACACATGAACACCATGCATAACACACACCACAAGAGAGGGAGAGAAGTCTCTAAGTAGACATCACAAATGAAAGCCGGTAGAAACCCATCACGGGGCAGTGACAGTCAAGACCACAGCCCCATGACACTGACTGTTTTGAGGGTCAGCTCTGACGACAATGACACCACAGTGCCAAGGCTCAGCAGCCTGTTGACACTTTCATCCACTGGGCTGTGAGGGGGGGGGCGGTGAGGGGGGGCTGTGAGGGGGGGCTGTGAGGGGGGCTGTGAGGGGGGCTGTGAGGGAGGGCGGTGAGGGCAGCCCTTGGCCCAGGAGCTCTGACCAAATTCTCTCTCGTCATCTGTTTCACTTTGCCCACACCAGTGTCTCTGCTTCCCTCCTGACAATCCAACAAGCCCTGGCCTGTGCTGGTCATTCTAGAGACGCTTGATGGGCACCTCAGAATTTTAAGGTCCTCTCAACACTGGGATTTGTTCTGGAACAGCCGAGAAAACCCAACTAAAAGAACCCTGGAAACAATAATAAAAACTTTTTTGCAACTTTGAGTGTCTCATTACCAGCATCTCTAAAACGGTCGTGAACTTCCCAGGCGGTCATCCCTCCAAGGGCAGAGAGTGAAGTGACCCCGTCCCTTCTCGGTCCTCACTGTGAAGCCGAGCCATTGCTCTGTACTTAGACTTAATGACCGTCACCACGGTAGGGCCACAGTGACTCAGTCTGGGTTAACTTACTGGACACCTTCTCTGCACTTCCAGGTTTGAGGGACATTGCAGTGAAAAGGGCATGGTCCTTGACTCTAGGGAAGATTCTCGTAGGGAGATGGCTGTGAAATTAAAGAATTACATGGCCATCCATAACATTGTTATCAACATCAAACTTATTACCCCAGTGATCACAACAGGCCTTGGATGGACCTAGCAACCTGCTCCCCAGCTGGCAGTGATTTTTCCTTCCTATATTCCTGATAACCCTGGAGCCCAGGCTTGACTGTCAGGGTGATAGTGCTTCTTATTTCCTCTATCCAGCCTGTCATCTGGAACCCCATCCCCAAGGCAGTTAATCTCTCTCCACACGTCCATGAATATCCACACATGAATCCAAATATCCATGAATGGTTGGGTGTCAGCTTAAAGATAAGCAAAAACATGCCCTTTTCCCCTAGGGTTTTAAAACTATAGAATATCTCTTAGAGGCAATATATCACCCAGGAATCAACTGCAAAGTTGATGGTGAGAATAGTCTCTAAGCTTGAAGACAGCCCAGGAGCACGGAGCATGCTATCTGGGTAGCATGTGGGCTGGGCAGGGCAGTGCCCAGCTGGTTTTTCTCTCTCCTTTGGCCAGCCCTTGTGTCTCCCCCAGAAGTCCAGGTTTTGTAAAGGAGACATTTCCTTTAATGTCACCAGCACTAAATTGAGAAATCCAGCTCCTTGGTACCATCAGACTATGGACTCTGCAAAATGAGAAAATGCCCAGTGGTTGTAAGTGAGTGAGAGAGGACGGCTTGCTGGAGAGGGGAATGAATGACTGGCCAGCCCTTTCCTCAGTTCTGATCTTAGGGACTCCTGCAGCTTCCTTCATGGGTCTTTGCGATTCTGTGAGAACAGCAGCACACCGCCTCAGGCCCTCTGTTGTAGCAAGCTGATCTGAGATCTTGTTCTGCTAATGAAAGTTTGGTGTGGCTTTGATCAAAGCTTGCACTTACCTTTCTTGGGAACATGTTGACCAAGAATAGCTGCTTCCTCAGAGTGGAAGACAGCGAGAGTCAGTGCTCAGAACGTGTGACACCCAAAGGGTCAGGCTGGACCTGTCCCCTCTACCGGCCTCTTGTGCTCAGCGCACAACCTCCAAAGGTTGGGACATTACCCTTAGAAGTCAATTTAAGTTCCAGTTAGTTCTCTGGGACCGTTTGAGTCCCCGAAGTCATTTAAAGCTCAGAAAAGTATGTTGTCCTCAGCTTAGAAACTTTGTATCCTTCTGGGATATCATCCCTAAGATCCAATTATACGGAAGAACTAGAAGTTTGCGGGCTGCTTCTTTTTATCCTTTTCTTCCTTCTCTTGTCTCTCTCTGAACAACACAATTAGACCAATGGTGTCCAGAGCTGTTTAGTGATTACTGGATTCTTCAAGACTCTGCCCTCAGCTAGTCTTCTTCAGGGCTGTGGCCGAGTCCTATTAGCCCTATTTCGTCTGTGCTCAGGCAGTGGTCTGGGGGAGATGTCTGAGTGAAAAACTTACATTCTTTACATATTATCCTCTTGAGTCTGTGAAGTAAACAGCTATAATCTCCCTCAGTCCTCACTGGGCATCTAATAAAATGATTGTCCATCTGCCTCGTACCCCTTAACCTTATAGGAGTCACTGACTGAGTGTGACCCAGGGCAGGTCTAGAGAATGGGCTCGTTGCTGTGGAACACTATCTGTACTCTGTAAATGTGCATTACTCTCATTGGTTAATAAAGAGCTGGCCGGCTGTCTCAACAAAAAATTCTGCCTACACATGGTGTCCAAATGTCTGGCACGTACATCCACATAAAACCTGAGAAAGCTTTAACAAAGTTCTAAGCACACAAAAATGAGCCAAACACGGCTTCCTAGTTTCACATCCCTCATACCGGCTGGGGTACAGGGACACGCCTCCCAGTCACCGCCTGCGGGTGTGAGCTGCCAGTGCGAGCCCCTCCAGCATGGCATGAACTAAGCCATTTAGCGGGTTCCCACAGTATCTCACATGGGCCTCGGTACAGAGAGGCATCTCCTGGCCGCTGCCTGTGGGATGGAGCCAGCCACCAACTGCCGTGCGCTAGCACCATGCACTAAGCAGTGCCAGCAACTGGTATAACAATTTAAGATTCATCTCATGCGATCAAAAACAATACAGGTGCTCAGGAAAGACAGATCCAGATAGAAAAAAACCTCTAAACAGATTGCAATGTGTTTAAAAATATACATAGGCAGGCTGGAGAGATGGCTCAGCGGTTAAGAGCACTGACTGCTCTTCCAGAGGTCCTGAGTTCAACTCCCAGCAACCACATGGTGGCTCACAGCCATCTGTAATGAGATATAGTATCATATTCTGGCCCCACAGGGACACATCCAGGTAGAACACTGTATACATAATAAATAAATAAAACCTTAAAAAAATATACATAGGCTTGGGAGAGAAAAGAGAAAGGATATACAATCATAGATTAAAATATAGTTTAAAAGTAATAGTAAAGTCCTTAAAAAAGGAGTAAAGTAAAAATTTTTTTAAAAGGCACATAAAGATGGGGAATACAACAGAGAGTCTGGATCCTGTATGTTATTGTGTTGTTTTTGAATTTTTTGACTGCTGATGAATGAGCAATAGCTGCTAAGAGACACTGGATTATGAAAACTGCTAGATTAAACCAACTTATAGATTTTTAAAATATCTTGCCTTCTAAATGGAAGTTAAAAGGATTGTTGCTTTGGGGAAGAGGTTATGCTTTTTTTTCCACAGGAAATAAGAGGCTATGGATTCATTCCAGGTTGATATGGATCAGGTTTGATCAGGGAAGATTTACCTAAAATCCTGGCTACAGACATAAAAAAAATAAACCTAGAAAAACTACAAAACATGTAATGTGTATTTTATCTGCTCAAACATAAAACAAAAAAATTATCTTTGGCTAACTATGTACAACACACATTCTATACTTACATCAATACAGATATGTATGTTAACTTTAAAAGTTTATGTATTTTCTGAGCATGGGAACCAGGCACCAATAGATGACCCAGGTGATCTAGCATCTCATAATGCCTCTGTTACAGTTTCCTCAGAGTTCTGCATCCAGAACAGCTTCAAGGCTGCTGGCTGAGATGGTCCAGCCTCACAGACTACTCCAGTCAAGAATTAACCATTATTCTAAATTTTCTCAGGGCCCCCCAAAGATGCCAGTGCCCCCAAACAACAGAAAGCAGTCTAGAAAAAACAATGCCCACATTCCCAAAAGATTGGTTATGGATATTTGTCATCATTTAAATGGGATTGATTACAAATTATTATTGGTCATAGTCAGGGAAAAAGCTAAACAAAGGAGTTAAATTTGAAGATCTCTTTCTAAAGGAAAAAAAGAGGATATGATATAGAAATGATGAGATAAAAGGGTAGATTATTGAATCTACTTTAATATAAAACAACTACTAATCTTAAAATATTTTACATTGGTATGGATTTTGGTTTATTGATACCAATTTAAAGTTATTCTTACTGTACTAAATCTATATTTCTATTCTTGCTTGTGGTATTGTGTTTATACAGCTCATTGAAAAATGTAATGTATAATTAAGAAAACAGGTTAGTAGTTAGTCATCTATAATAATCAAACTTGTCATATTAGGTATGTTTTCAAGGTTAAACAAATATATTTAGATAGACAGATGGTTTTGAAATACTTCAAAGACTTACAGAACATGACATTTAAAATGTTTTAATAACATAAGGATTTTCTTGACGATAAGACACATCTGCTCTTGGCAGCACCAATTTACTTCAGAGAAAATGGTGGACATGGAAGAAACTCCTTATGGAATTTGCTTTCTTTGTGGCAAAAGCTAGCCACTGAGCAAGGAAACTGCCCTTGCCTCAATTGTTGACAGTTTACTGTCTAAACTGGACCAGCAGGATGCAAAAGAAAGTGACTTCCAAACTTTGCCCAGACAAGGTAAGACAGTTCTTCAAAATTCCTTGTTTCTCAGAAAAGTCTGTCAGATATGCTAGGCCTATAGGCCAAAGTTGGATGCCCCAATGTTACAGAAGAACTTTGGGTGACTGTCCAGACAGCCAGATGTCCCTGTCATTAGATAATATTACACCCTTCTGGGGCCTTTGATGCAATTGAAGACTAAATGATTAGACTTAAAGTTTTTCTTAGTTATGATAAAAGATAAATTAGGTATAAAACTTTAGACTCACAGAGATAAGACAGATAATAATTTTCTCTAGTTTTGCCAAATACAAACTGATCAGATGTTGTAACTATAATTCTTACTTGATAACTGTTTCTGTTGTATATAATTTTACTATGTTAAAGTTAAAATCTTCCTTTTTAATTAGACAGAAGGGGGGAATGCTGTGGAACAATCTTTGTACACGGTAAATATGTATTACTCTCATTTCTCAATAAAGAGCTGACCAGCAGTCCTGATGAAAAACTCTGCCTACAGCTCATTCCTTTATTCTGCAAGCTTTTTATTTTTATTTTTTATCATCAGTTAACTAAGTTTTGAGACAGTCTCAGGTAGCTCAGGCTCCTGGCTGGCTTTAAATTCCTGATCTTTCTACCTCCACCTCACAAGTGCCGGGGATTCTAGGCCTGTGTCACCGCACCCAGCTTCAGCAAACTTATGAGCCTGGACTCCAACGAAATGGAAACCTGTACTGGAAAGCAGGGCTTGGCCTTCCCGGAGTGCGCCCTCTTGTGGCATGGAGGCAGGACCACAGGGTGGTTCAGGGACAGGGCGTTTGTCTCACTCGGAATCAATCAGAAAATGGGCAGGAGAAAGGAGGCGTGGAAGGGAGAAGGGGAGAGAAGGGAAAGAAAAGAAAGGGAGACTGATTTACTACATGAGAAACGCCTGCTCGGGCAGGGAGTGTCCTGCTTGGCTACTGTGAAATTTGGGAGGTGGCAGGGCCACACCTCCTAGTGTGGAGCCTGAACTAACCCGCTCACCAGAGGGCCACATCTCCCGCCTCTGGTCCCTGCTGGAGGGAAGCCCTGCAGCCAGGGCAGCCAGGAGACACTTGGGTTTCCATTGGTCAAGACCGTTTCACAGTGTCAGACATCTCATTCTACATGTGGGCGTGTGTGTGTGTGTGTGTGTGTGTGTGTGTGTGTGTGTGTAAACGTGATGTGCCGAGGGTAAGTGGTCTGAGCCCCAGGCCCTAACACTTCCGGGCTTGACAGCTGCATTTGTCGTGTTGTCCTGAAGACAAACATGGACACGATACCCCCTTGGAGGTCACATACCTTCCCAATTTCCTGGAAATGTTTCAGTGCAGTTCGAAGGACTTAGAGATCTGCCAGGACTCACGAGAAGCGGGGCACCTCACAGAAAGGGAAGAGGCTAGCAAGGACTGGAACCAGGGGCTGTAAGGTCAGGGGACCAGAACTCTGAAGAGGGACATCCGGAAGAGGACGCTGCCTCGGGAGGAGGTGAGGGGCCAAAGCTCCGCCCCCTGGTGGCGGGGAGACCACGTAAGCGGGCACACGCTGAGAAAGAGGATTCCCCCACCCCACCCCCACCCCCGGAGGTGAGTCTGGATGTCTGAAGGCTTGGCTATCAAACCATCCTTGCCTGCTCTCAGGTCCGTCCTAGGTAGCTTAGCTTACCTGATCTTCCGCATCGGCTTCCGAGAAGCAACTCATTTTGTTTCCATGTTGTGTGCCAGGAAGAACTTCAGCCACAGGGACCCTCCTGATCCAGGGGCAGCAAGCCCACAAACTGTCCAGGGGCAAAGAACCCCCACATCTGTCTCTCGGGGATCCTGAGTTGCAAACACAGTGGTATAAGGAAGGGAAAAGAGAAGAAAGCAGGGTCATGCAGAAGGCGGAGGCTGGAAGCCCGAGTTACACTGGCTGAGACAGGCGTAAGGAGGGGAGTCCAAGTTAGAAGAGAGTAACAAGGCACGGGGGTGGGGGGTGGGGGGTAGGGTGGGAGGTGCGGTGGCTGGGTGGCGGGGTGGCGGGGTGGCGGGGTGGCGGGGTGGCGGGGTGGCGGGTGGCGGGGTGGCGGGTGGGGAAGGTCTGTAAGAGAGCAAGCTCCTAGAACCTCAAGGCACACTGCTCTGCTATGGAGGGGCCAACAGATCCTGACGAACATGCAGTCTACCTGTGAGGCCCGACTGTACTTTTTACTCCTCCATGAACCCCCCAACCCGTCACGAAAGCAGGTGTGATGAAGTGGAAGCCTCTGGCATCCAGAGGGCAGAGAACAAAGATGCTAGATATCACAAACGCTGCGTGCTGCAGACTCCCTCCCTGCTCACAGTCCCGGTTCCCATCCACTACTATTCTAGTTTGCTCAAGGTACTCCTGACAGCGTGTGTGTGTGTGTGTGTGTGTGTGTGTGTGTGTGTGTGTGTGTGTGTGTGTGTGTGCGCGCTCGCTCGTGTCCCCAAGTAGTTCTCTAACCTTCCAAACATCAAATGGGAGTATTGCAATTGTTAACTGGATCTCCCCACTTTCAGATGCTAGTCAAAAGTCTGGTCCCCCAGTTTCTGAGTAGCCTGCTGTGAAGGTATAGTGTTCCCACAACCCCCATCATGGCCTCAATAGTATACTAGAGTGGTTCACAAAATGCAAGGAAAATTTTCATTTACGAGTTTAAATATTATCTATTTGTTTGTTTGTTTATTTATTTATTTATGTGTGCTTTCCATATTACCATAACCCCCATGCCCACTTCATGGGCTTGTTGGGAACAACAGATAACCCAAGATTTGGAGAACCATTATAACGGTCCCTCTCACTGACACCAATGTTTCACTAATATCACAAACATCACAAATCCAATGTATGTAAACTCCTCAAACACAGAACTATTGATTAGTCATTTATTTATTCACAGATACCAGTGTGGCTGGGTACAACAGAAGTTCAAAAATCATGTACTAACGAGTCAGAATCAATTATGTAGCTGCCACAGCCCTGCCAATCCAGACAGATGCTCCCCCTCCCCCTGCTCTGAGGCTGTCTTCTAAGACACAGTCTGGTTTGTGGAGGACAGAAAACAGCCTCTTCTATTCATCAGGTAGAGCTATTAGAGCATAAGACAGATTGATGACAGAAAAGCACACTAATTTATAAATATAACTTCCTGACACACAAGCCTTTTTAAAAAGCCTTTATGGACTAGAAAAATGGTCCAGTGGTTTAAGAGCACTGGAACCCTCTTCTGGGCTCCATGGGTACCAGGCTTGCATGCCATGCAGACATAGATGTAGGCAAAACATCCATACACATGAGAGAAATAAATTTTAAACAGCGTTTATTCTTATTTTTAATTATATGTCTCATGCATGTGAGTTCAGGTGCCCTCAGAGGCCAGAAAAGGGTGTCCAATCCCCTGGAAATGGACTTAGAGGCAGCTGTGAACCACCTGACGTAGATGATGGGAACTGAACTTGAGTCTCTGGAAGAGCAGCATGTGCTCTTAACCACTGAGCCACCTCACCTCTCCAGCCCTTCTGGAGTTTCTGTTGTTATTGTTGTTTGTTTGTTTGCTTGTCTTTTGAGACAGGGTTTCTCTATGTAGCCTTGGCTGTCCTGCCTATCAGTTTTCATCCTGGACTAGGTCTACACACCCTGCAGTGTCCTGCCTCCTGCGCAGCTTTATGGCCTGCTCAGTCATATCTGGTCTACCCTTAGTTCCACTCTGCTGGTCCTTCTCTGAAGACAGTGACCCACTTCCGGTCACTGTGTCTCCCATCCACCCTAATGTGTTTATAGCATAGAGATGGTCTGTGGTAATGGGAAGGTTGGTGGGGACATGGGACATTGTTGATGGTGGAGACAGTCAGTGGGTCAGTGGATGGAGTGAGGCGATGTCTGGGTGGCTGGGGAATCTGGATTAAGATTCCTGAGGCTCAGTTTTTCTTACATGTAGTTTTTCTGAGGTGATATAGCCACCTTGAATCAGTCCTTGGGGTAAATCCCAGGAGAATTCTGGGAACCCAGCACCAGAGAACTTTTTGAGCTGAACTTTGTGTTGAGGGGATGCTCCAGGTAGGTTTCCACTTATTTAATTGGGCCTATAGGGTGGAGTCTCAACTTGGAGCCTCTCAAAAAACTTTAAATTACTTCTGGGATGGGACCTAGCCCCACAGCAACCCCATCCTAAGCTCCTCGGAGAATCTGGAGCCCTGGAGAGCAGGGTGGAACACAGAGAGCTGCTGGATGTGGTGGCTTGGGGTGGCTTACCGGCTGGCCCAGGCACAGCCTCCTTTGGGCAGGGGATCCCAGGGAGCCTCAGGCTTGACAATCAGTACCCCTCTCCCTGTTGCTGAGCCCTAAGCTCAGGCATGAGCTGGTAAGGCTAAGATTGCATCTTGGAGTCCCTGACCTTCAGAGTCATGTGGAGAATCAGGAGGGGAGACAGTAGTTAAGCAGTACATGCCTTGATAAAACTACACATCTAGCTGTGCTGGGACATCTCTGAGAAATGCACCTTGCCTGGCTTGCTGGATTATGGCTAGACAATTCCAGAGGGGCAGGTGACCGAGAGCTAGTCACTTGTCCTCACCTTCATACACTGGCCACATTGCCATTCCACTAGTCTGCTCCTGGAAGCAATGGACACAGCGTGGAGTGGACTCCACATTGGGTAAGTTCTAGGTTACCTCTAAGTCAACTTCTAGCTGAAGGGAGAACATGAGCAAAGGTGTATGGAGTGGGTGGGGACAGGATTGGGTGCAGAAGGCAGAGGTTTGCTGAGCTCTGAAGGCTGCAGCATGCAAGGGAACAGGTAGGTAGCTTGTAAGAGTCTGGGAAGAAGTTAGGGCACGGCATAGTTCATGTCCCCAAAGAACTCTGCCGATGCAGACTACTTGACCACATGGCTGCACCCCACCCCTCAAACAGTTGAGCAAGATTGCAAAACCACTCAGCAAGGAGAAGGCCCCTGTGAAGGAGGCTTCAGTGCCAAGGTTGATACTGTCCGAGGAAATTTCGCTTTCTGATACTAAAGGGAGATTTTCTTTCTTTCTTTCTTTCTTTCTTTCTTTCTTTCTTTCTTTCTTTCTTTCTTTCTTTCTTTCCTTTTTTTTGAGCTGAGGATAGAACCCAGGGCCTTGCGCTTGCTAGGCAAACTTTCTACCACTGAGCTAAATCCCCAACCCCGAGATTTTCTTTAGATGCGGTTTCTTATCCCCAAATCACTGATATCCTGAGATTCTGAAGACTACCATGAACAACTAGGAAAAAAAACCCCATCATCATCAGGACCACATGCTAATCTCAAATCTCTCCTGACCTCTGAACTGTTTCAACTCTGAACTGAGAGGAGCTGAAACAGATTGGAGACATTCTTAGGGTTGGTATCTGTCAGTGTGTGGGGTTGTTTGTTTGTTTGTTTGTTTGTTTGTTTTAGACAAGCTTTCTCCGTGTAGCCCTGTCTGTCCTGGAACTCACTCTGTAGACCAGGCTGGCCTCGAACTCAGAGATCCTCCTGACTCTGCCTCCCAAGTTCTTGGACTAAAGGTACACACCACCCATGCCTGGCTGTGTATGCTTTTTAAAGACACATTCTCACTATGTATGTAGCCCAGGCTGTCTTCAAACTCATGATCCAGCCTTGGCCTCCTGAGTGCTGAGATTACAGGTATGCACCACCATGATTAGCTAGGAACTTTTATTTAAAAACAAAACAAAACAAGCAAACAAAATAGAAAGAGATTGCCACAGACGATCTGTAAAGGAAGTACAGAAACTAAGAGTTTTGTTGTTTATATTGAGTGAGCTTGCTTTGTTTGTTTTCTCTTGTGCTTTTTTTTAAATTGGTAGTGGTGTTTTTTGTTTTTTTTTTTTCAAAACAGGGTCTCTCTACATAGCCCTGGATCTCCTGGAACTCACTGTGTAGACTAGGCTGGCCTTAAACTAACAGAAATCCCAAGTGCGGGAATGATAAGCATATGCCACCAAGCGGAGCTGGTTTTGGTTTGTTGAGACCAGGCCTGGCCTTGAACTCATAATCCTTCTGCCTGCTCGATCCCCTAGAATTAGAGACTTGTGCCACCACACCCTCCTGCTCAGGTGAGGGTTTTCTGTTTTTAAGTTTTCAGTTTTACTCTAATTTCTCACTTGTTTTTAAAATTAGCAATAAAGTGATAGTTTCCATGTGGATCTTTGAGTACACATTTCCTTTTGGTTGCCCCCCCCCCATTTCCCACTCATCTCCCAGCCTCCTTTCCCATGCTGCACCCTTACACTCACCCCACTTCCACTTTGTTCTATCATTAGCCCCAGGCCTCTTCCCTTAAAGCACCCTCCCAAGTCGCAGGGGCCCCTTTCTGGCTCCCTGGCCCTTCCCCATGCTTGCTCACAGCTGGACATGAATATTTAGCAATCAGAGGCCAGTATTCAAATATGAGAGAGAACATAAGCCATTTACCTCTAAGCTTGGACTACCATGCTTAAAATAATGTTTGTCCACTAATCAATTTTCCTGAAGAATTTCATTTTTCTTTATGACTGAATAAAATCCTACTGCATGTATGTACCACATTAACATCAATTTTTAGAAATGTATTTGTTTAGTTAGTTAGTTGGTTAGCCTTTTTGTGACAGGGTCTTACTAGCCTTGCTGGGCCTGGAAGCCTCTATGAAGTCCAGGCTGGCTTTGAACCTGTAGCTGTCTTCTTGCCTCCATCTCTCAAGTGCTGTTTACAGGCATGTACCATGCTTGAAACCAGTGCATATCACCAGTACTAGGCAGCCTGAGGCGGCCGCCTTACAGGTAGGTCACTTTGTCCATCCTGTGCAGGGTCTTATGACATTTGGTGTTCCGAACCTCTTTGGAAGCAGAGTTGTGACCGTCTGTGGCACAGGTGCTGGCCCCCAGAGGCAGAACAGATTTGCACAAGGATGTGTCTGCAGACCTCCAAATGCTGTGGGACGCCCTCTTGAGTTTTTTCTCCCCAGTTTTGATGTGAGTGTGACTCAAGACCCCACCTTTTTAAAGCTGGAAATGTGAATTTTGAGACGGCCCCAACAATCAGGTAAGAGTCTATAACTCCAGCCACATTTCAGAGCAGCCAAGGTACAGGTAGGCATGGTCATGGGGGAAACATGAGACTCCTTCTCTCCAGACTGCATTTCTGGAGATGAGGGTCGGGACTGTGTGTTGGAAGTTTCGGAAACTCACAAATGCAGAAAAATCATGGTCCGATAAAGTAACTAAACTCACAAGAGACTGAAGTAGAAGCCAAACACTGACTAAGAGGTAAAGCCATGAGCTGGAGAGAAGGCTCAATAGTTAGGAGTGCATATTGCTTTCCAGAGTGGGGGTGGGTGGGTGGGTGGGGGGCTGGGTTTAGTTCCCAGCACCCTTATCAGAAAGCTCCCAACTGCCTATAACTCCAGTTCCAACAGAGCCAATGCTCTCTTCTGGCCTCTGTGGCACATGGTATATGTACACAGGCACCCACATGCACACGTGTGTGCATGCACGCACACAGACACACACACACACACACACAAAGAAATAAAACCATTAAGAAGGTAGGAAACTTTATGTTTTTAAACAAGTACATTCTCAAAGTAGGAATTAAAATTACAATTAAACTTGGTGGGTGATAAAGCCCCAGGTCCAGAAGAATAGGCAATGAGCTAAGTAATGGCCAAGGTCACTGAGCTGTGATAGCCCAAGGCCTCCAACTATGTGGCACATAGAATTACTCACAGGGTCCTGCTTTCCTATAAAGTGCTGGAAACACTGTCCATCAACACATGACATTACTTTAGCTTGTAGTGAAATATATCATTTACATCATTAATTTTAATTCTTTTTTTTCCAGGTCTGCTACACAGATTGGCCTTTAGATAACATGGTTTTACAGTTGAATCTCAGAGGGTAAATTTTTGTTTTGGTTTGGGACGAGCCCTGACTCTGTCATGCAGGCTGGTTTCAAACTTGTAGTCCCTACCTCAGCCTCGTGAGTGCTGGGATTAAAGGTCTACACCACCATACCTGCTTCAGAGGCTAGTTTCTGGACGCCATTAAAGGTATTGTGTGTTGAATCCAGCAAGTCCAGTCATTAGCATGCATTTTCTGCCTTCAGTATTCCTTGGGATAAAAGAGAGAGTTTGAAATGGAAGTATCCAACCAGTCTACTGTGACAGAATTTGTCCTGCTGGGCCTCTCTGCCCATCCCAAACTGGAGAAGACATTCTTTGTGCTTATTCTGTCCATGTACCTGGTGATCCTGCTGGGCAATGGGGTCCTCATCCTGGTGACCATCCTCGACTCCCACCTGCACACACCCATGTACTTCTTCCTGGGGAACCTCTCCTTCCTGGACATCTGCTACACCACCTCCTCAGTCCCTCTGGTCCTGGATGGTTTCCTTACTCCCAGAAAAACAATCTCTTTCTCAGGTTGTGCGGTACAGATGTTTCTCTCCTTTGCCATGGGAGCCACAGAGTGTGTGCTCCTGGGCATGATGGCATTTGATCGTTATGTGGCCATCTGCAACCCCCTCAGGTACCCTGTGGTCATGAGCAAGGCTGCCTATGTGCCCATGGCCATCAGCTCCTGGGTGGCTGGTGGTGCCAACTCCTTGGTACAGATCTCCCTGGCAGTACAGTTGCCTTTCTGTGGGGACAATGTCATTAATCACTTCATCTGTGAGATCCTGGCTGTCTTGAAACTGGCCTGTGCTGACATCTCCATCAATGTGATTAGCATGGGGGTGGCCAATGTGATCTTCCTGGGGATCCCAGTTCTGTTCATTTTTGTCTCCTACATCTTCATACTCACCACCATCCTGAGGATCCCCTCTGCTGAGGGGAGGAAGAAGGCCTTCTCCACCTGCTCTGCCCACCTCACTGTGGTGATTATCTTCTATGGGACCATCCTCTTCATGTATGGGAAGCCCAAGTCCAAGGACCCACTGGGGGCAGACAAGCAGGACCTTGCAGACAAGCTCATTTCCCTCTTCTACGGACTTCTGACCCCCATGCTGAACCCCATCATCTACAGCCTGAGGAACAAGGATGTTAAGACTGCTGTGAGGGATCTGGCAAGTCACAGATGCCTCGCCCAGTGAAGGAGGGACATAGTCTATGACCCACCTGTTCTGATGCTCTCACTTGAGGGACAAGTTGCCTTAAAGCCAATCAGAGTGTGGTCCACAGACTGACATCACCTGGGAGCTTATTGGCATACAGAGTGCCCGGGTCCACAGCAGATTCACTGACTGGGAACCCCCATTTTAACAAGATTCTCTTGCGGACTTATATGCCTGCTAAACCTGGAGAAGCATTGGTTAAGAGTGTGGAATGGGGCGTGGCCTGCCCAGTTCAAGGGCAGCGGGGCTGGGTGCTCTGGTCCGCTGGAAGGGGAAGGTGAGGGTGAACCCCTCCTAGGGGCTGGTCTGCAACTTGGCAGAGGCCAGGAGCCCGAGGCCGGGTCAGAGCTGACCAAGAAGCATTCAGAATCCAAGCCATGGATCCACCTGGCTGGAAAGGAAAATCCAAAGTTAAAGAACCTGTCTTCAGAGTGGAGACGGCTAAGCAGCAATCTGCCCAGCAGCAGCTGGAGCAAAGACAAAGAGCAGAGATAGATGTATGCTCTCAACAGGGACGGAGCTGGAGCAGCAGTTTGCTGCTGAGTTCTGTAAGCAAACACGGTCACCTGGGGAGTGAGCCAGCCCGCATCCCAGTCACCTGGGGAGTGAGCCAGCCCGCATCCCAGTCACCTGGGGAGTGAGCCAGCCCGCATCCCAGTCACCTGGGGAGTGAGCCAGCCCGCATCCCAGTCAGAGGACCTGGAGCCTCATAGAACTAAACTAGACTTGTGGAGACCTCTGCACTGAGCTTCCTGTAGGTAACTTCCACCACACTGGTTCCTTCTCTCAGAACTGGCCCAGTGCTTGCTGGGTACTTTTCATCTGGGACAGCAGATTTTTTAAAAGTCCTTTTTTCTACTGTGTGAGAAAAATCATTGTTTCTGGTGAAACTGTGTGTCTTCCCTAAAAGTAATAAACACAAATTTTTTTTTTTTTTTAAACGGGGGTTGGGGATTTAGCTCAGTGGTAGAGCACTTGCCTAGCAAGCACAAGGCCCTGGGTTTGGTCCTCAGCTCTGAAAAAAAAAAAGAGTGTTGTCTGGACCCCTGCTCCTGCCCAGAGATAACTGCTCATCACCTCAGCCACTGGGCCTGTCAGTGGCTGACGACATGGGTGGATTTCTCTGCAGCACTGCCCCTCACTAAAGAGAGCTACCACACCCAGTGCCACAGGCTCTTCTCAGGTCAGCCCACGCCCGTAACCCATCAGTGGCGATATGAAGCCTGGTTATCTCTAAGAGCCATGCCGCGAGCACTTCTCTGTGGCAGGTTCATGTTCTCTCTCTGAGCAGGTCCTCAGCTCCTTCAACAGCTTCCACAGACAACATCCTGCCTGAAAATCTCTCCTTCAGAATCAGCTCCAGGGGAAGCCAGCCTTTGACACGAACAACCATGTCAGCACAGGTGTGTGAAGAGTGTGCATGTCACCCGTGTGTGACCTTTGCTGCCATTGCCTCTGCTGGCTCCCAGAGAGAAAAACACATGACTTCCTTTGGCTTAAAGAAAAAGTTCACCCCCTAAAAAGCATTTACTGCATTAGATCCTTTCAATATTTTTTCAAGACAGTCTTGTGATACAGCCCTGGCTGGCCCATCATACACAGAGGTCCACTTGCCTCTGCTCCCTCAGTTCTGAGTTGAAAAGTGTGCCCATATAGAGACTCTTAGGACAGACACCCAGATGACTGCCCAACGCTGCCTTGTAACTTTCTTGCGTCCCCCTTGCTTGAAGACACGTGTTGCGTGTGGGGACATCCTTACTATATTGGGCCTAAGTGAGGGCTCAGATAGGTGAAAGATTTGCCTCCAAGAAAGAAAAGCTGTCTCTGGCTTGAGCCTGAGAGGTCTGTGGGCTGAGGGTCCCCAGTCACAGGGCTTCAGAGCTCCATCTCCTCAGCCTTTAGAGAAACTGTCAAGCCCCGGTCAAGCTGAATCACCCAGTGTTGTGAGAGCTCTGGGTGCCTCTCCTGTGGCATCATGGGCAATGGTGCTTATGTTCTCAAGGTGGCAAAGATGCTTGAAAAACTCTGATGCCAGCTTTCTTCCTCCTCCTCACCAGGGTATTATTAGTGCAGACGATTCCTGTACAGCAGGTGCCTTTACCCACTGAGCCATCATGCCAGTCCCTAGTCATTATTTTATTTTGTGTTATTTTCTTTTTATTAGAGATAGAGTCTTGTTATATAGCCCAGATTGTCCTGAACTATCCGTCTTCCTGTCTCTAATCCTGAGTGCTGGGCTTATAGGCATGCATTGTGATGCCCAACTGTAATTGTAATCTCGTTAATTCGTGGGACCAAACAGTGGGAAGTTAGAGATGCTGGCCTACATTAGACAGGGACATAAAATGAGTTCTGTACAGGGATCCTCTGCCTCCTCCTCCTTCTAGGAGAAATGATTTATCTAAATTCTCTACAAGAAATATAACAAGGAGTAGTCCTATTTAAAATTTAACTGACAAGTTCTTGTGTACTCATGTTGCTCAACATGATATTTCTCTGCATTGTAGAATGGTTACATTGAGCTATTTAAGCAACTTTCGGGTATACGATATATTGTCATTAACTATGGTCACCATAATGTGCTGTAGAGAAATAAACCCATTTGTCTCATCGAGTGGAAAGCTTGTATCTTTTGATCAACATTTCCTCCTTACTCGGCCACCTCCGGTCATTATCCTACTCTGTTGGGGTTTGACGTATGTGTCCCACAGGCCCGTGTGTCTGAACAGTTGGCGTTCTGGGAGAGTGGGGAGCCTCTGGGACTGTCACCTGGCTATCAAGAGTGGGCCCTGGGAGTGGAGCTTGAGGTGATTGCTGCTTCTGGCTCTGCTTCCTGGTCTGCTAAGATGTGAGGACTGCCTCAGGCTCCTGCTGCCGTGGACCTGGCTGCTCTAAACCTTCGTCTCCTGCCAGGACGGACCCAATGAACTGTGAACAAAAGCACATTTCTCCTCCCTTGGGACGCTTCTGCCGGGCATTAGCAACAAGAGAAGGAACGGATGTGCTGTTCCTATGGACCCGAGGTCTATAGACGCCACATGGAAGAGCAGTGTTCGCCTTTCCTACCTGGTTATTTTACTTCATGGCATCCAAGTTCATCCTTGCTGCAAATCTAATACTTCATTTTAGGCTTTCTGTCCCAATTCCTTATTTCAAATGGTCTTCTTCTATAAGGCTGGCAAAAGGGACTGAATATTACTTCAGCCTTATATATAGCTAAAACTCATGGATACAGAGGCTTCCAAATTAGCAAACCCCAGAGGAGGTGTGCGATGGGCTCCCCACCCCACCCCAGTGTGGCTTCCCATTCATAGAAAATTGAAGCCCAAATGGGGACTCTGAAGCAATGGTACCCATTCAGGAAGTTTTTGCCCCTTTGTTCCACATAGTTAAAGGGGAGGTGGGCTTTGCTAAAAGCAGTACTTATTTCAAAATGCTCCCATGTCCTAGAGAGAAAACATGCCTTTATTCTACACTTATGTGTGGTCGTTTGCAGCAATGGTTCAAATCTCTCCTCTGCACACAGTTCTATTGTGTAACTCTGCATCCCCCTCACATTTGACATTGGCTCGGTTGAGAGAGTTGGTTCAGTCCAGTGGGAGCTCAGTGAATGTGACAAAATCAGATTGCAAATCGATAGTTCTCGGGGGACTAGGGATGAGGAGGGAGCGTAACTGATCGGGGATTTGACATTTGGGGTGGATGAAAATGTCTCAGAGCTGGACACAGGTGGGACCACATTGTGAATGTGCTGTATGTCCCCAAACTGTCCACTTTTACATAGTTTTGTGTAATTCGAATATATCTTCAGTAAAAATATTTCAATAAAAGCTAACTCAATGTTTTCATGGATCCGATGGTGATGTATGCAGTACTCATGTCTGGTTAAAATGCAGAGAGTAAGGAACTATGGAGAACTTGCCTTGAGCCATCCGTGACACCACAACAAAGCCCTCCCCCACCCACCGGCAACATCAAGGCTCAGAGAACATCTGGGAAGAGCAGGGTGGGAAGGTTGTAAGAGCCAGAGGTCTGGAAAGACTGATACCAAATAGTGTATTCTGGACACGACAGAGCCACTGAGTTCTCGAGCTCACAGCACCAGAAACAAATCAGTCCATATTCTGGCATGAGGACCTATTGGCAGTCGGTGACCGCTGAAGAGAGAATCATTTCCTTCAGCCATGTGGCTCCTGGCGGGTTTCCTAAGGTCCCTCCACCCATGGCATATACATAGCACTAACTAGATTCGGGTGGTTATAGAAGGAGAAAAAGAAGGAAGAGGAGGAGGAGGAGGTTAAATTGGGAAGATAGGTGGTACAGAGAATCCTGGAGGAACTGATTTGGGGAGCCCAAGGCTTAGATATCATTTTAATACATTGTGTTCGTGTATAAGATTTATAAATATGGCCTGGGGATTTAGCTCAGTGGCAAGCACAAGGCCCTGGGTTTGATCCTCAGCTCAAAAAAAAGAAAAAGAAAAAGAAAAAGAAAAGAAAAGATTATAAACAGATGAAAAAATCCTAAAGAATAAAAAAAGAAATTCAGTCTTAGGGTCTCTGAGGTCCCATTAAAAATGGACAAATGATTTGATTGAATATTTCTCCAAAAAAGGTGTACCAGTAACCTGGTACATGGTGATGCACACCTGTGAGGCCAGCCCTGAGGAGGCGGGGTCATGGTAGTGCACACCAGTGAGGCCAGCATGGAGGAGGCAGGGGCATGGTGGTGCACACCTATGCAGGTCTTAGTCCTTGCAAGACAAGAACATCATAGACTAAACCATCTCCCCAGCTCCAGTTGGCATAGTTTAAGTTAAATTGAGGTAACTTCAGGATGGTCCTTTGGCTTGAGGGGGCCTCTTTGTGCTGCCAGGAGGGACATATGCACCGCCCAGCCAGCAACCTGACATGGATGGTGAGCCCCCATGTTGTGGAGGAGATGGGTAAAGTTAGTTTAAAGGGGAGGGGCTAGTAAAACACTTCCACAGTTCCTCAGAGGAGATGGCGGCTGCTGCGGATAGTGTCCATCAGTGAATTCAAGCCCTTCCCGTGCCCTTACTCACATATTCCTTGTCTGTGGGAAGGGCTTCTTTTCTACCCCCAAATCCTTGGTAGCTACCCCAGGGCCTGCCCCAAGCAGGAGGCTAGGTGGGGACATTGGGACAAACAACCCTCAGTCTCTAATGCTGCTGTAAACAGCTGCTGGGAGCATTGGATGACCAGGGTGCCTGTCTTAGCTATGGGGACCATCATCCCCTTGTGGTCGAAGCACAGTTAGGCCTTTGTTATTCCCCCATTCCCAGTTAGGCCAGCAAGCACCGGGCACAGGCAGGGTCTTCCCTATCTGAGGAGCATTCCTTCACAGTGAGGGTTCCGATTCACACAGGCCTGTCTGCTGCTGTCTAATTGGATTTGTGGAACACAGGCCTGAAACTCCTGGGAGCCCTCCCAGCAAACTTTAAATTGCCTCTGGGATTAGGACCAGCTCCCAAACAACGAGGACTTGAAACTTTCTCAGGATCCTTGATAAGCCCTCTGGAGAGCCAGGTGAAGGGCAGAGGGCAGAAAGCACAGAAGTCACAGGCCGGGCACAACTCCAGCGGCAGCTGGCAAGGGGGCATCTCCAGTTGTCTCTTGTCTTTTCCCTGGGAATGGGGAAGGGCAGCTAGAACAGAGAGCAGCACGAGCCCCCCACCCCCCAGCTACAGCCAACCGAGTCTTTCCTCCCTTACAGACAACTGTCTCCCGAGACTGCAAGATAGAACTGCTGTGTGTCCCAGGCCCACAGACCAGGCTGGGCCAGGCGAGCACAGTATAGGCAGTTGAAACTATCCTTTTCTGAGTTCAGACAGTTCCGGCCGCCTCCTCCTCACCGGGAGACCTTCTGCTGGGGGAGCTTCCGTCCCCACCATGGACTTGTCTGCCCGGTGGACACAGGCGGGGTCCTCTCTGTGGCCAGACCTTCTTCAGGTAGGAGAGGGGAGGAGAAAAGTCAGGACTCCAAAGACAGATGGCATCCAAGGTCAGACTAGGTCCTGGCTTTCACACCTCTGGGGTTCTTTATAGAGGAGGAGAACCAGGGAGTTCAGGAGTCCTGGCTGGTGAGGGATAGGGCAGAATGGGGGCACAGATGCGGAGGGCAACAATAGAAGGACTGTCTGTCTAGTGTAAGGCCAAGTTTCTACTCATCAAGCTGCCTGACAAAGGGTGAGAGGTGTGAGCTACATATCACGTGCTCAGAACACTTGGGAAACGGTTTTAGTCCTGGTTTATTTTTTCCCGGAAGACTGGCACAGTTGAGGAAGAGAAGCTACTTCACAGCCTCCCAGCAAGGCTCCATCTGCTTTGGAAAGAGCTGTCCCTGACATAGCTCCCATCTCCTTTACACAGTGCTCACATCTCCGAAGCCAGATCTCTTTTTCTTCGATGACTCCCAATGCCTACAGCTCAGCTTCTCTGATAACTGCAGGAGGATAGCTTCAGCCTGGGTTTGGTTTCTCTCCCCCAGTTCCCTAGCAACAGGGGAACAGTCAAAGACATAGTGGGTGAAGCCAGGGCCCCACTCATCCCGCTCAAGCCCGGCTACAAGGCAGATTTCTTAGAGCAGTGGTTCTCAGCCTTCCTGGGGCTGCAACTCGTTAATACAGTTCCTCATGTTGTAGTGACCATAAAACTATTTTTGTTGCTACTTCATAACTGTAATCTCGCTACTGTTATGAATTGTAATGTAAATACTTGATATGCAGGATATCTGATGTGACCCCTGTGAGACAGTTGTTAACCCCCCCCCCAAAGGGGTCTCAACCCACAGGTTGAGAACCACTGTCTTAGAGGAAGGTGCCATACATCTATTGTCTGTGAATGTCCTAGGGAGGGTGAGAATGACCAAAGCTTCATAACTGGGCCCTTTTGTCCTCAGTAGATATTTTCTGTACAAATGGTAGATGAGAACATACACAATGAGCCGGAGTCTAGGGGAGACTGGAGAACCACCTGGCTCTGTCCCAGCCTTGTGGTTCTCAGAGCGTCAGTTTCCTTGTTGTTTTAAACATTTATTTATTTGTATGTGACATGCTCACACATGTGTCACAGTGCTCATGTAGAGGTCAGAGATCAACTTGAAGGAGTTAATTCTCCCTTTCCATCTTATGGGTCCTAAGAATAAACTGGGGTTATAACAAGAAATCCACAGAGTCTGTTTAATGGGTAAAGGAATTTATTAGGGGAAAAACTCACTGTACATAACAGAATAGTCATAGGTTCTGGAATGCTGTTCCAGCTGCTTGACCCAGTCAGGTCTTCCAAAAACCTTGAGCAAGAAAAGAGAGCTGCCTACACGCATCTCAGGTCTTAGGGGTCCAGGAGGCCACACCCCAGGGGCATGTACTTCAAGGTTAGAGGCAGGTGGAGCAGTTACCTGCTGCATCTCTAGGGGCGATGCTTCAAGGTCATAGACAGAATAGCTACCCACTCATTACATTGGGTTGTCAGGCTTGGTAACAAGTTCCTTCCCCCACTGGCCTGTCGCTCTTGTCCCAGGTTCCTCACCTTTAACTTCAGAAGTCAAGGCCTTCTCTCACATCCTGGTCTGCAGTTCTTCCCTGCGGCACCTGGTTCCCTCCTGGAGCAAGACCTCTGGAAGCCTGGCTGGAGTTGTCATCCTTCCTTGGCAGGATATGTTCTGATGGTATTGCAGTGGCTTGATTGGTCAGCCAGGTGCAGAAGGGCCGGAGTGAGGAGCTGTGATCTGACCACTGCCCCAAAGCACAGTCCAGTCACACAGGGCACACAGGAAGACCCAGGACACATAGCACAGTCCAGACACACAGGACACAGAGGAAGACCCGGGACACACAGCACAGTCCAGACACACAGGGAACACAGGAAAACTCAAAGCACACAGCACAGTCCAGACACACAGGGCACACAGGAAGGTACAGGACACACACAGTACAGTCATGAAGGGCACACAGGAAAATACAGGACACTTGTCCTTCCAGGGTATGGAGCAGACTACACCAACTGTTGAGCTATGGGAGAGAGGATATGCCTGGCTTCTACAAGGACCACCATGTCTGGCAGCCCACAGGAGCTGTATTGTATTATATTGTATTGATAGTGCAGCCCAGGGGTAACACCCATCAAGCTCACAAGAAACGAGGGACAAGCCAGGTGCCATGCAACAAACAGAAATTCTAGCTAGACTCTAGTCTGCCTGGCCTCCACCCACCACATTATGTCTCTGTGGAGCTAAATTATTATCATAACATTACTGTAAGGGTACAGCATTAAGCTAGAGGGGAGATATGATGCCAATAGCTAACATTACCAAGAGTGACAGCAGCCTAGGAGAATGGAGAAAGGGTTCTGGGACCAAGCCAGAGGGGTCCATGTCCCTCCCCTCTTCAGGAACCCTGTAGCATTCTAAAGGTTCCTCTCTGTGGCTTTCACGTAGCCCTGCATGCAAAAGGAGACACATCCCTTCCTTCAGGCATGCCGGCTCCATTGGCCTGGCTATATCATGCTTTTCCGTGTTTCATGCTTGGTTAAGCTTCTATCAGAGGCTTTTTCCTGCTTGAACCAATGCGTTCTGACCTCTAGGGCAACCTGAGAGTGAATTTTATCCCTTCAGTGCTGATTTTGCGAGCTGGCATCTACAGGGTAAATCTATACATTCTAGAAGCGTGCCCCTAGACTGGTCCCCATAAGTGCTTGTTGTCTTCTGTTTTCATGAAAGGGAAAGAGAGCATGAGAAATGGAAGTGGCCAACCAGTCTGTGGTAGCTGAATTTGTCTTGCTGGGCTTGTCAGATCACCCAACGCTGGAGAAAACCTTCTTCCTGCTCATCCTGCTGATGTACCTGGTGATCCTGCTGGGCAATGGGGTCCTCATCCTGGTGACCATCCTCGACTCCCACCTGCACACACCCATGTACTTCTTCCTGGGGAACCTCTCCTTCCTGGACATCTGCTACACCACCTCCTCAATTCCCCTGGTCCTGGATGGTTTCCTTACTCCCAGGAAAACAATCTCTTTCTCAGGCTGTGTGGTACAGATGTTTCTCTCCTTTGCCATGGGAGCCACAGAGTGTGTGCTCCTGGGCATGATGGCATTTGATCGTTATGTGGCCATCTGCAACCCCCTCAGGTACCCTGTGGTCATGAGCAAGGCTGCCTATGTGCCCATGGCCATATGCTCCTGGGTGGCTGGTGGTGCCAACTCCTTGGTACAGATCTCCCTGGCAGTACAGTTGCCTTTCTGTGGGGACAATGTCATTAATCACTTCACCTGTGAGATCCTGGCTGTCTTAAAGCTAGCCTGTGCTGACATCTCCATCAATGTGATTAGCATGGGGGTGGCCAATGTGATCTTTCTAGGGGTCCCAGTTCTGTTCATCTTTGTCTCTTATACCTTCATACTCACCACCATCCTGAGGATCCCCTCTGCTGAGGGAAGGAGGAAAGCCTTCTCCACCTGCTCTGCCCACCTCACTGTGGTGATCGTCTTCTATGGGACCATCCTCTTCATGTATGGGAAGCCCAAGTCCAAGGACCCACTGGGGGCAGACAAACAGGATGTTTCAGACAAACTCATGTCCTTATTTTATGGAGTGTTGACTCCCATGCTGAACCCCATCATCTACAGCCTCAGAAACAAGGATGTGAAGGTTGCTGTAAGGAACCTGGTGCATTGGAAATGCCTCATTCATTGATAGTGAGAGAAGTGGGTTATTTCCTGGTTCTGTGCACAGCAGGACTCTGCTGGGAATGACCACTTAGTAAGCATAGACTTGCTCACTGGTCCTACAGATCAGTTTGGACTGAGTTCTTCTTCTTGAGTGCCTGAGGCTGGACCATCAACTCTTTAGACTAAAGACAGTGGTTGTACTAAATGACCTAGAAACAAGAAAATGATTGTGAAAGTCAAACATTCTTTGTATGCAAAAAAAAAAAAAAAAAAGCAATAAAAACTTGGTGAAAAACATGCGGAAGAAAAACATTCTTCATCAGTGAAGACTAATTGGGATGTGTGGGTCAGTTTGGTCTTTTTTATTATCTGTACAATTGGGAACACACTGTGAGAAAAAACTCACTTCTTAGTTCATTTTGATGCAGACAGAATCTTACTGTGTGGCCCAAGGTGGTCTGGAATACACAATCCCCTCCACGTTTAGAACATTTATATCACCTCCAAAGGTTCCCTCACCTCCTCTTGCAGTCAGTCCATACTCCAACCCCAGGGAACTCCTAAGTAATTTCTAGAAAGTTTTGTTTTCTCTAGAAATTTCAGACAAGAATGTGTATTTATGTTTATGTCTTTTTTTTTTCTTTTCTTCTTTCATGTTCTAAATGTTTAGCCAGTGATAACATATATCAAGAAAAAGGGGCCATGAATTCCAGAGGGGAGCCCTGAAGACATTGGAGGATGAAGAGGGAGTAGATACAATGCAAATACAGTGTGCTCCCATATGAAATTCTCAAAAAGTTGAAAAGTGTGTGATATATCTAAAGCCGAGTTCAATGGAATGTTAAAGTTTTAAATATATGCTAGAATTTATAACTTTTCACCTTAACAAGCTAGGAAAAGGACAAAGCAAATCTAACGTGGAGACAAAGGAAATTATAATACAAACTATAAACAAACACAATGAAATGGAAAAGAGACCATAGAAAACATTAACAAATCCGATAGGCGTGATAAAAGAGAACAAAGTTGATAAGCCTCAGCATGCCTCAGCATCAATAGAAAGAGTGTAAACCGACCAACTGATAGAGAACATGAACTCCCAAGAGTTAAAAAGAGTTGCTGCTGACTTACAACTATCAAAACAATAATAATAAAAGAATATTATGAATTACTTCAGGAACTAGAACTTAGACAATTTAAGTAATATGCACAAATTCTCTGAAAAAAAAAATACAGTTTACAAAAACCACTAAAAGAGGAAATGGAAAATTTGAACAACTCTATACCTATTAAACTAGCTGACTTTATTATTAGAACAAAGCCACAAAGAAAGCTGCAGGCCTAGATTTTTTTCTAGTGTATTATTGCCATAATTGTCATTATTAGCAGGCTCCTACTCTGTAGTCCAGGCTGGCCCTGGCTTGTGACCCTCTTCTTTAGTCTTCTAAGAGCTGTGACTACAGCATTGTGCCACCACCCCTAGACGTGGTCACTTATATCAATCACTTAAGGAAGAAATAACCCAAATTCCAGACAGAAGGTAGAGTTAAGAAAAGAAGAGGCGGGACCAGATCTGAACTGCCACAAAAACCTTAAAATAACTATACCAAATTCGGTAAGACTTCTAAAAGATCTATGTGTTCATATATATGTAATTTTTATAGATAATATATCATCAAGTTGGGTTTATCCTGGTAAAATAAATTATTTTATTAAAAATGTAATTGTAATAAATATCTACTGTAAAACCAAGCTATTGTATTTGTAGATGTCCACTGTGGGATCAAAATATTAAAATTACCAAGAGTTGATTACTGCAAAGGCAGAGCACTCATCAGTTATTGTAGAAGGAAGGAGCTGAGGTTAGCATGGGACACAGGGGGCTCCTGGGTGATATAAACCTCTTTCTGTTTCTTGATGAAGCCATGTTTGTCTTCCCAATAATAATTCATTACTCCATTTGTTTGATTTGTAGGTGTGAATGTTCAGTTTTAACTGTTAACTTGACTCAGCCTCGGATGAATGGAGAAGAGTCTCATTGAGAGACCGTGCAGACAGGTTGCCTTGTGGCAGGTCTGTAAAGGACTGTTTTGATTGACATGAGAAGATCCAGTCTGAAAGTGGGCAGTGCCCGTCCCTGGTTCGGGGCTCTGGACGGTCTGAGAACAGAGAGAGCTGACAAGTACCATGTGTTTGTGCATTCATTTCTATCTCTTGACTATGATGTGATGTTACTAGTTGCTTCAAATTCCTGCCACCTCAAGTTCCCTGAAATAAAAGACTGTAACCAGAATTGTGAGCTAACAGACTATCCCATCAGGTTCTTGCTGTCCAGGTGTTTTAACACAGCATCATAATGATGCTGGAACAGCAGGGGTTTATTTTCTATTATTTCTGGGGGCGCGGCGTAAGTGCAGTTCCCCACTATCACGTATTGTGTGTGCACTTGAGTCCCGATTTTCACACGGTCAGCACACCCAGGGTGCACTAGATGAGCCCCAACCTGGACAGACACAGCTGTAATCATGGTAGCTCCCCTGCCAGATAAGTATTATTTCATTTTGTTGTTATATTATTAATACATGTGTGTCACGTGTGCACATGCTCACCTGCATACCACATGTGTGCAGGTGCCTTAAGTAGTCAGAAGAAGGTACTAGATCCCCTGGAGCTGAAGTCACAGGAAGTTGCCAGACACCTAATGTGGGTGCTAGGAACTGAACTCAGGTCTTCTGGAAGAGCAGGAAGCGCTGTTCACCATGGAGCCGGTTTTCAGAATCTAAAAAAAGAATCACGGGGATTCAGGACAGATGAAAATCAGGTACTCTGCGGGTAGCCAGAGTCTCAAGAGAATAATTTGGGAAAGCTGAACAACAACTCTGTCGAAAGCAGCAGACTCTCCAAACCGCTGGGGAAAGGCCACACCTAGAGCAGGGGAGGGGTGAAAGTGCAGGGAGAGGGGAGGGGAGGATGGGGGAACTCTTCCCTTGGCCAGAGGTGCTTGGAACTGGCTGACAGAACAGCAGCAAGACGCCATTCCAAAAGTCTTCTGGGCAGGTGAGGTGGCTCAGTGGGCGAGGGCACTTGCCAGCAAGCCTGACAACCTGGATTTGATCCCTGGATCACAGGGAGGAAGAAGAGAATGACCTTCAGCAAGCTGTCCTCTGATCTCCACACATAAGAGTGCACGTACGCATAAAGTAAGAAAATAACAAACAAACAAAAAAGTCTGCTGCTTGGCTGGCTTAGCCGCCCAAGGCTCTTTCGGCATCCCACCGTCGGGTTCAGACAAAGCGGCCAGAGTGGTAGGCTCTCATCTGATAAACAGAACACTGAAAGACCAAGGAAAAGAAACTTTGGGCAGATCGATCCGCACAGCATCCAGAAAGCTGTAAAATTCGGCGGGAACCAAAGTGCACCTGGGAACTTTCACAGCGACTCCAAGTGGTGCCCAGGACCCTGGCAAGGTCAGCACAGGAGGAGAGCAGGTATTCAGAACAGAGCCCTGGAGGAAGTGAGAGAGTGACCAGATCTCAGACTCCACCTGTGAAACTCGCCCAAGGGCACAGCGTGTGTAACCAGATCACCTCAGAGCTCATCCGAGCATGCTCTTCTCCCTCTGCTCTACCCATCTTTGTTTAATGCTCAATGTCATTTAGCAGTACAGCTCAGCGGGCTCCTCTCTCCTTTCCTCTCTCAAAGAACCTAGTCTGGGCTGCTTTTCAGGATATGTGCCTCAGCTCCTGAGAGAAGGGGCTGGTCAACTTATCTGTTAACTGACCTTCACCTGTCTTCAGTCTGCCTTTAGCCCAAATTCCCTCACCCCCATACTCTTACACCCCAACCCATTTCCGCTTCTATTTATATCTCCCTAGTTTTCTCTCTGTCTTCCCGACATTTACCTTGTCTTATTGTGGCTTTCTTCTTTTTCTTTTTCACACAGTACTATCAATGTGCTCACAGTTTGACCCCCTAAAATCCTTTGCACTTAGGGATGATGCTGTATAGTTGACTATTGTATTATTTTCATGGCGAGTCTGCCCCTAGATAGTGACTGATGTTGTAGACAGTGTTATCCTCTCAGGGAAGGACTCATAGAGCCGGGGGTCTTAAACAGCAACCTTACAGAGGAAAATGACACTTGAACATTGAAACTTTCATCTTCAAGATGAAAGAAGAAACATGACCTAACTTCTAAAATAAATTTGAAACAGTGATTTAACTCCCAATGCACAAGTCCCAGCATGAAAACATAAGCAACATAAAAAGCAGAGACACGTCTCCTCCAAAATCTACCAACTGAGTAATGACCTCAAGGAGAGTAACTCAGAAGAAATCCCAGACAAGGAATTCAAAAGAATATTGATAAGTATTTTTAAAACAGTGAGAACTGAGTAAATGTTGGATTAGTTCATTAATGAATCAATTCTGAGAGAACCCAGCTGATTGAAATAAGAAAATCGCTGCCTGATACAATAATAGAATTAATTAAACAGCTAGTGTAGATGAATTGCTAAATGGTCTTATTAAATAAAAAACCCAGAGCCAGATATTGGGTTCTGAAAGATCAGAGAAGCAAGCAGGGTGGTGGTGGTGCACACCTTTAATCCCAAGTGCTGGCGCTTGGGAGGCAAAGCCAGGCAGATCTCCGTGAGTTTGAGGCCAGCCTGGTCTACAGAGCAAGATCCAGGACAGGCACCAAAACTACACAGAGAAACCCTGTCTCAAAAAACAAACAAACAGACAGACAGACAAACAAACAAACAAAACCAGAGAAGCAGAACAAGCCACAGCTGACCTCACCTCACCAACTTCTCAGCTTCCAAAGAGAGCTACTTCCTGTCTACCCACACCTATATACCTTTCTGTTCTGCTCCCTCATTTGTTCTCTCAGCCCTGCTACATCACTTCTTCTTCCTGCCCAGCTCTGTCACTTCCTGTCTGTCTGCACAGACCTCCAGACCGCTATGGTTAGTGCTGGGATTAGAGGCATGTGTCACCAATCTTGGCTCTGTTCCCAGTGTGGCTTTGAACTCACAGAGATCCAGACAGATCCCTGCCTCCCAAATGGTAGGATTAAAGGCATGTGCTACCATTGCCTGACTTCTATGTTTACTATATATAGTGGCTGGCTTTTCCCTCTGATCCTCAGGTAAATTTAATTTGGGGACACAGTATATTGGGAGACACAATACATCACCACAAGCTAGAAAAAAAGTTCAAAAAGTCAGTTTTAAAGCCCTCTAGAAAGCTTCACCAATTTAGTTGATCATGAAGAAAATAAAATGTCAGAGCTTGAAGGTAAATTAGTGGGATTAGTAAATTCAGTCAATGACATTGATACAAATTTAAATTATACAGGCAATATCTTTGGGACACCATGGAAAAACCAGTCTATGAAATATTGGCATAGGTGAAGAAGAATTCTATGCCCAAAGTCCAGAAAATATTCTCAATACAATTGTGGCATAAAATTTCGCAAACCCAAGCCAGGCGGTGGTGGCGCATGCCTTTAATCCCAGCACTGGGGAGGCAGAGCCAGGCGGATCTCTGTGAGTTCAAGGCCAGCCTGGGCTACCAAGTGAGTTCCAGGAAAGGCGCAAAACTACACAGAGAAACCCCGTCTCGAAAAACAAAACAAAACAAAACAAACTTCCCAAACCTAAGGGGAGAGGCTTATCAATGCTCAAGTGGCATAGAGGACACCAATTAGACTGTGCCAGACCAGAACCCCCACCCCACAGTAGAATAATTAAAACACTAACTATAATCAACTTAAAAAGTGCATTGAATTCTACAAAAGAGAAGCACAAAGTCACATATAAAGGCAAGTCCAACAGAATAACAGCCGATCTCTCAACAGATACATTAAAATACATAAAGGAATGGAAAGATGTTGTTCAAGCTCTGGAAGACCACAGCTGACAGCCCAGACAACTACCCTCAGCAAAACTGTCTGTCATCACTGATAGAGAAAGAAAAATATTCTGTGATAAAAGCAGGCTAACAGAATTTATGACCACTAAGCCAGCACTGTAGAGGCTACTGTAAGGAATTCTTTGTAGTAAAGAGAAGAATAAACTCCTCTAAGAGGCTATGGAGAGGGTGTGCTACAATGGTTAAGCAAATGAGAATTAGGAAAAGGCCAACTGCTACAAAATCAACAGCATGACAGGAATTAATACAAACCTCTACATAGTAACTTTAAATATTAATACTCTCAATTATCCAACCAAAAGATACTGGCTAGCAGACTAGATTTAAAAACAAAACAAACAGGAACAGCATCCAGCTAGCTAGTGCCTCTAAGAAACACATCTCACCATCAAAGACAGCCAAGACTTCAGGGTGAGAGGATGGGTAAAGGTATTCCAAGCAAATGGACCTAGGAGACAAGTGGGTGTCACTGTTCCAATATCTGACAAAACAGACTTTCCACCAAAACTAGTCAGAAAAGATAAAGAAGGCCATTTTATACTAATGAAGTGGACAGTCAATCAAGACAACGCTATAATTCTGAATGTATATGTACTCAGATACACCCAATTTCATCAACAAATGCTGCTGGATATAAAGCCACAGATGAACCCCAATGCAGTAATAGTGGATGAGTCCAATACCCTGATTTCACCAGTTGACAAGTCATATAGACAAATAGAAACAGGGACATCACGAGTTAATTGACATCACAGATCAAATGGACTTAACAGACATCTATAGAAGATTCCATCAAAACACTCCAGAGTATACATTCTCCTCAGAAGCCCATTTTCTCTAAAATAGATCAGAGAGGAGGTCACAAATGAAGTCTCAACCAATACAGGAAAACTGAACTTCTTATATTCTATCTGACTACTGTGGAGCAAAGCTAGAAATCAACAGAAAGAAAATCCAAAGCTCATGGAGATTAAACAACACACTACTGAGTAATGACTGGATTACTGAAGAAACCAAGAAGGAAAAAATTAAGAGTCTCTATTACAGCAACAAAATAAGAGACGGGAGCAAAAGTGATTCAAATAGAAAAGGCAGGATCCAAACATCTTTATTTGCAGGTGATACAATTAGATATGCAAGAGACCCTAGTCATTGAATGAGGCCACCTGCTGCCAAGCTTGATGACCTGAGTTCAGTTCCTGGGGCCCACATGGTGGAAGGTGAGAACCAACTCCTGCAAGTTGTCCTCTGCCCTCCACGTGCCTGTGGTGGCACATGAGTGCCTATATGTACACCCAGAATAAATAAACTTAGTTAAAAATAAAATAAATAAGACCCCAACTCTCCACTAGAAAATCCTTAGAGCTGATAAACATGCTCAGCAAAGTGGCAGGATACAAAATTAACACACAAAACCAGCAGCTGCCCTACATGCCTGTGAAACACAGACTGAAAAAGGAAATCAGGGAAACAGTTCTGTTTCCAACAACCTATAAAAATACCATAGACACCATAAGATGCAAAGATTGCCATGTTCATAGACTGGAAGTATCAACATTGCTAAAATGACTGACTATATTAGCAAAAGCAATCTACGGGTCCAATGCAATCCCCATCAAAATTCCCAAGAAAAGTGTGAAATCCAATGTTAATCTCACAGCTTCAGAACGGCTCTTCCGTTTAAAAGTTCATTGTGATATATATTGGGTCTGATGAATTTGGTGCATGATTTTATTTTATTTGCATGTTTTTAAAAGATTAAAAAAATGTAACATCATTTTTTTTAGAAATAGAAAAATCTTTCTTAAAACTGTCTTAGTGAGGGTTACTATTGCTGTAATGAAACACCATGACCAAGGCAGAAGCCATGGAGGAATGCTGTTGACTTGCTTGCTCTACAGGCTTGCTCAGCCTGTCTTCTTATAGAACCCAGGACCACCAGTGCAGGGGTGGTCCCTCGTATAATGGGCTGGGCTATTGGTGAAATTATTGAGGCAACTCCACGTAGTTAAAAGGGAGGTTTATTTTGTGGGGTAACTTACAAGTGAAGGGATAGGTAACAGGGTCTGGGAAAGGTATGGCGCAGTCCGGCTGTGTTCTCTGGAAAACTCTGCTCGGTCTACCTCCAGTGTTTAGGGTAGAGGAACCAAGAGAGCTGGCGCATCTGGATCTTGGGTCTTCAGGGTCCTCTCTCAGCTCTGCCTTGTAAGTGTGACAGTTACCAAAGCCGCAAAGGGGGTTGGAACTTCCAGATCAAAGCTGGAACAGCTACCCACTACAGTGGGCCCTCCCGTGTAAACCACTAATTAAGGACGTGCCCTACAGGCTTGCCTACAGCCTGATCTCATGGAGGCATTTTCTCAGCTGAGGCTGCCTCCTCTCAGACAACTCTAGCTTGTGTCAAGGTGACATAGACGTACAAAAACCTATGAAAGCACAAAAGGATCCCGCCCCCCTGCCCACAGCCGAAGCAATCCTGAGCAAAGAGAATATTCTGGAGGCATCACCAAACCTCTACAGATACATAATAGTGAAAATGACAGAGTACTGGCATAAAACAGACACCCAGATCAATGGACTAGAATAAAAAAATCTGTAATAAGCACATACAGCCACAGCCATAAATACCTAACTTTTTACAAAGGTGCCATAACACACGTGGGAAAAAAGAGCATCTTCAACAAGTGGTGATGAGAAACCTGGATCTCTTCAGGTCGAAGATCAAAACTAGATCCCTTTCCCTCACCCTGCACAAAATCAATACCAGTCAGAGTGAAGACTGTGACATAAGACTCAAAACTCTAAACTGCTGGATAAAAAAGTAGGTAAAAAAGGTGACAAGGAAGGTGAGCAGAAGGACACACGGGACATGAAAGAGGACTAGAGACTGGAGGAGGTTACAGGTGGGACGGAGGTAGCAGAGGGGTGAAGGAGGTGGGGAGGAATCTACCACAGTGCATGGTTTTGGTTTTTGTTTTGGAAACGCCGTAATCATATGTTGATTTTTTTTTTTTTTTTAACTAATTTTGTACTCAGGGTCTCACTATGTAGCTTTGGCTGGCCTGGAACTCCCTGTGTAGATCAGGCTGGCTTTGAGCTCACCAAGATCCTTCTGCCTCTGCCTTCTGAGTGCTGGGATTAAGGATGTGAGCCACCATACCTGCCTTGTACACTAATTCTTTTTTTATAAAAAATGCTAATAAATAAATAAATGTGGCTGAGACGCCTAGATGTCCATTTGAGGAAATGATCTTCACTACCTAACTCACACCATACACAGACATTAATTCACTGTGGATCACAGATCTAAACCAAAGCTAAAACTATGGAGTTCTTTTAAAATATAGAAAAATATCTTTACGACTAGGAGTAGGCAACTTTTTCTTAGAGAAGATATGAGAAATAATAACTAAAAAAAATCGATAGGGTTTATCAAAATACAAGATATCTGTTCAGCAGAAGACACAATTAAGAAAATGAGTGCAGTCTGGATTCTGTTTTGAGTTCCGCAACTCTTGGCAGTTACATGTGCAGCTCGGCTCTCCGCGTTGGCTCAGGACACCGTGTATGCCTTTTCCGCGTGCCCGCTGGCGGGCGGGGAGCCTGTGAGTCCGGGCTCCATGCATAGCAAGGTGCTGCTCTTGGAGAATGTGGTGTCCCTCTGAGGCACAACGACCCGGGACTACACCGAGATGAACGCTCTGCAGAGACGCCTCGGGCCTCGTGGCCTGATGGTGCTCGGTTTCCCCGTGCAATGAGTTTGGACATCAGGAGAATGCCAAGAACGAAGAGATTCTGAATTTCCTGAAGTATATCCGAGGTGAATGGTGAGAAGGCTCACCCGCTCTTTACCTTCCTGTGGGAGTCCTTGTCAGCACCCAGTGACGATCCCACTGCGCTCATGATCAACCCCAAATACATCATTCGGCCGCAACGACATTGCCTGGAACTTTGAGAAGTTCCTGGTGGGCCACGACAGGCTTCCAGTGCGCAGGTACAGCCGCCGATTTCGCACCATGGAACCTGACATAGAAGCCCTGCTGTCCCATCAGCCCAGCAGCTGCTAAGGCGTTCCTGGCATCGGGGTTTGGTGATCACTGGCTGCACTCTGCGGGGAGTTCTTCCAGGACGGTGTTATCTCTAAATATGCATGGAGAAACACCTGATTTCCGGGGAAATCCCCTGGGATGGGCGCTGGTCTTGTCTGTCCTCGCTGCTTTTCTGCTTAAACAAAGAGCTGAATGTCGCCAGGTGGTGGTGGTGCACGCCTTTAATCCCAGCACTTGGGAGGCAGAGCCAGGCGGATCTCTGTGAGTTCCAGGCCAGCCTGGGCTACCAAGTGAGTTCCAGGAAAGGCGCAAAGCTACACAGAGAAACCCTGTCTCAGAAAGAAAAAAAAAAAAAAAAGAGCTTAATGTCAAGAAAAAAAAAAAGAAGAAAAAAGAGCTTAATGTCAAGAAAAAAAAGAAGAAGAAAGAAAGAAAGGAAAATGAGTGCCCACCAGGCATAGTGTGGCAGAGGCAGGAGGGTCAAAGGCTCCAGGCCAGCCTGGATGACATAGCAAGACTCCAGCTCAAAAGAAACATAAGCCACAACCTGGAACAACATGTACAACTCACATATCTGAAGAAGGTCAGGGTGCAAATTGTGGAAGGAACAAAATGTGTTTTTTTAAGGAACAGAATGAGAATAAGGGACATAAAAGGTTCGAGTGGATAATACCCAAAGGAAGACACAGGAGTGACCAGTTACCAAAGAAAAAAATGTGCTCAATGTCCCGTAGCCCAGAAATGCAAATTAAAGCCATAGTGGGTCACCACTACACCTGCCAGGGTAGCTAAAACTTAGAAGACTGGCAACATCAGATGCTGGCAAGGCTGTGGTGCAATCAGAATGCTCACAGCTCACCTTTGTAAAGGACTTGCTGGGTTCTCATAAAAACTGAGTGTGTCTCTATGGTGTGAGCCAGCAACCTCATCCTCAGGTGTTTAGCCAAGAATAAAAGAAATCGGTAGAAAACACTTGTCTATGACAGTCAGTAATAGCTTTAGTCATAATGACCCAAAATGGAAACAGCTCAGCTAACTGTCAGCAAGGAGGATGGGTAAATGGACCTAGGCTGTCCATGCAATGGAATACTACTCAATAATAACAAGGAACCTAGTAAATGTATATCGTTTTGTGTTTCCTCTGTCTCTTCTCAATATAGGTTTGACTTTCTTATACCAAATGCACAGCCAAATCTACCTTCACATAATCTCTATTCCACTGCCTCCTTCTTGAAGTCTTCCTATATAGCTGCCTTCTGGCCTCTATGAACCACATGCAGACAGTCTGGTTTACCTCTCCATTCTTCACATCTTGTGTGGACTGTGTAGACACGGCACAGTGACCACCTCTTGGTCTCTAAAGTAACTCCATAGAACATGCCCCGCTAGGTCTAGACCCACCCACTAGAACATCTCATAGGCCACTTGCTTGAAAATGACCTAGACCTGACCAGATGGCTTTAGCCCCTGGGCCCCTTTCTTTCTGCCCATTTGTGGCACACAGAGGTGGCCAGCTGGTTCCTCTCTGCTGTTGGCCTTGTGAGTCATTGAGGCCCAGATCTGACAATGACACACGGCTTCTGTCACAGGCTTGGTGTGCTGTCTCTCCTAGGTCACACCTAACCAAGACACTGAAACCCAACTCCTTTCCAAGCCAGGGCTGCCCTGGAGCTTGTCACCCCAGGTTCTTCTCAAATGCATTTAGCCAAACTGAAGTTTGTAGAAATTCAAGCAAGGAATGGACATGTCTACCTTGGTCCCTCTGCAAGTGTGGGTGTCTCCAGCAAGAACAGAGGAGGGAGAAGGCTCCTGGAGTGCTTCAGTGTAATTGGATCTTGGGGACATTGTCCCAAAGGGCTAAGAAGTTCCCCAACTGTGCCATTCCATTTCTGAACTTTTAATCACTCGAGGGAGTGCAGGGATCCCACGTATGGCATTGGTTTCAAATGCACACCCCTGTGTAGTGGTGCTCCTCAGATGCCGCCTGAAATAGAGCAGAGAGCAAGTGGGAAGGACACACTTGGAGTTTTTTCTTCAAATCAGAAGTGGCATCTCAGCCTGGGCCCCTTAAGCCCCTGCTACTATTTCTGGCCTGGATACCCTTCCTCAGCCCAGGTCCCCCTTCTCAACAGGTGTCTAAGTAAGGTAAGTAAGGATTTGTGTAAAAGCCAACCTCGAGCTTTCGCTAAGCTTATGGGCATTCCTAGTGTCTGAGTTGACTTTCTACTGCTGGCTCCTTCCACATGGAGAATCTCCTGTTGGTCCAGAGCAAACATGGAGCAGGCTGTGCGGGAAGGTAGTGAGCTCCTCCATGCCAGGAGAGAACAAGCTGGGACTGAAAGGCAGTGCACCAGTGTTGTTCAGGGAGGAACTAGAACAGGAGAGGAGGCTGAACTGGATTACTGAGGGGCGTAGGCAGGGTTGGAGCAGAGGTCTGGGTGACACGCTGAGTCAAGTCTCGAGGACTGTTATGTCCACTGACGTCTGTGTGGATGCCCACCCAGAATAAAAAAAACGCACGCACGCACGCACACGCACACACGTGCACATGCACACACACACACACACACACACACACACACACACACACACACACACACGCACCTGTCTAAAAGAACTAGGTTTCCATAGTAATTGTGAGCCATTATGGATCATGGCCACCCCTCAGTTTATTTTTAAGAAACATCACATGCAAACTATTAGGGACATATCAGAATTTTCAGAGTATAAAGTCATCTAGGAATACTCCCCTAGATGCCATCTTTCCTTTTCCTTAAAGACTCAAGAGAATCCTATATCTCCATGAGAGCTTCTATGAGCCCTGTTCCCATCAGTGCCCTCTGCCGAATCCCCAAGTCCCCCCTCTTTACTAGGCGGTGAGCCCACCTAAGCCCGGGCCATGGGTCACTTGTGATCCTCTTAGCAACCGTAACACCCACATACTGGCTGGTCCACAAGTGTTGGGGGGCTGGATATTCAGACACGCTGGATAGATCGACGGAGAATGGATGAAAACTGAATCAACAGGCGGAAGGCTGTGGGCCTGGCGTTATGAGAGATCTGGAGAGTAACTGAGTGTGCTTTCTCTGAGAAGGTTCTAGACCTTCAATGGTTTTGGCAGGTGTGGTGGCTCACACATGTAATCCCAGCACTCAGGAGACTGAGGCAGGAGGATGGCCATGAGTTTGAGACCAGCCCAGGTTAGCCTCAGTGAGAGTGAGACCTACCAAACAAAGCCAAAAGGACAAACAAACAAACAAACCCACAAAGACAGAGAGAAAAGAAGAAGGAAGGGCGGGAGGGAGAAAGGGAGAGATTGAGGGAAGGACGGAGGGAAGGAGGGAGGGAGGGAGGGAAAAGGAAGAGAGAGACAGAAACAGAGAGAGAGAGAGAGGGAGAGGGAGAGGGAGAGAGGGAGAGAGGGAGAGAGGGAGAGAGGGAGAGAGGGAGAGAGGGAGAGAGAGAGAAAGAGAGAAGTTTTAAGGCAAGGATTCACAACTATGTCTCTAACATCTGGCACCAAATAGGAAAACACAAAACACACTTAGTCCCTTCTCTGAGCATTATTTCTGGCGAATTACCATACAGGATACAACATGAATAAAATGAGTGCTTTGTGTGACATTTTATTGATCAAATGCATTTAATTATCAGATTTGTGGCTTTGTTGTCTTTAAGCCCCATTTTTTTATATTGATTGTGTTGCTTTTTTTTTTTTTTTCTTGCAAAGAACAAAAAGTGTCTTTGAGCTTTCAGAACTGTCTTTTATCACTACACTGAACTGCGGCTGCAGACCTGATGTCCTGGCCCTATGCAAAGAATGTTGGGCTTGGACCTAAGTTTTTGCTTCAGTTGACAGAGAACACGCAGAATGGAAAGTAACAACCAGACCTCCCCTGGGACTGGCTTCATTCTCCTGGGTCTCTCCGCCCACCCAACACTGGAGAAAACCTTCTTCCTGCTCATCCTGCTGATGTACCTGGTGATCCTGCTGGGCAATGGGGTCCTCATCCTGGTGACCATCCTCGACTCCCACCTGCACACACCCATGTACTTCTTCCTGGGGAACCTCTCCTTCCTGGACATCTGCTACACCACCTCCTCGGTCCCCCTCATTCTTGACAGCTTCCTGACCCCCAGGAAGACCATATCCTTCTCAGCCTGTGCAGTACAGATGTTTCTCTCCTTTGCCATGGGAGCCACAGAGTGTGTGCTCCTGAGTATGATGGCGTTTGATCGTTATGTGGCCATCTGCAACCCCCTCAGGTACCCAGTGGTCATGAGTAAGGCTGCCTATGTGCCCATGGCTGCCGGATCCTGGGCAGGTGGAATTGTTGCCTCCATGGTTCAAACATCCCTTGCAATGCAGCTGCCCTTCTGTGGGGACAATGTCATCAATCACTTCACCTGTGAGATCCTGGCTGTCCTGAAACTGGCCTGTGCTGACATCTCCATCAATGTCATCAGCATGGGGGTGACAAATATAATCTTTCTGGGGGTCCCGGTTTTCTTTATTTCTTTCTCCTACATCTTCATCCTTGTGACCATCCTGAGGATCCCCTCTGCTGAGGGAAGGAGGAAAGCCTTCTCCACCTGCTCTGCCCACCTCACTGTGGTGATCGTCTTCTATGGGACCATCCTCTTCATGTATGGGAAGCCCAAGTCCAAGGACCCACTGGGGGCAGACAAGCAGGACCTTGCAGACAAGCTCATTTCCCTCTTCTATGGGGTGGTGACCCCCATGTTGAACCCCATCATCTACAGCCTGAGGAACAAGGATGTGAGGGCTGCTGTGAGGAACCTGGTGGTACTTAAGAAGAGCTCCACTTAGTGATGTTTGGAGGACAGAAATGCCCACAGTTCTGTCCTTCTTAGCTGTGCTCATCCGTGAATCTCTGAAACATCTTCTCCAAAGGAGGTGTATGTAAAAAGTGATTATTTGAAAATGGTATTTCCGATGAATTGGAGAGCTGGACACAATTAAAATAATAAAACCTAAGACCTGCTGGGCATGTGCCTTAAAGATGAAAATGGTGTGCTGCCAGAAAAGGGGGGGGGGAGTTAATGGGGAGGGTGTTACCTCATTCTCTACTGTGCAAGTCTGAATTCACCTTTCTAAGCAGATGGCTACTCTGTTTGGGGACAAGAAGCATGTATCTTGTGAAATCACCCATGGCTTTTGGATCCCAGGGGTACACTCCCATTTAAGTGGGGCCCAGCCAGTGTGATCTCTCTCTCCTGCTGGGCAATTTCCCCCTAAGCACAAAGCCTTTGCACACCCTCCATTGCCCTCTGTATAGGGCATGGTAGCAACTGAGTAAATTCCGACTTTTATTTACAAGTTAACAGGCTCTTTATTGTTGTGTGTGTGTGCATGTGACTAAACATTTTTGTATGTTTGTATATGTATGTATGTATGTGTTTTTGTTTGGGTGTGTGTGCACACATTTGCATGCCCGAAGCCTTCAGAGGCCAGCAAAAGGTGCCAGACCTACTGGAGCTACAGTTACATGCAGTTTTGAACCGCCGGCCTTGGGTGCTGGGTCTTCTGCAAAGAGCAGGGAGTGATTATATCCACCGAGCCATTGTTCCAGTCCCTGTAATCCAACAATTTATAAGCGGGGAGGTTGGAAGGATGCTGGTGGAAGACAGATTTCAGAGACAATGCAAAAGAAATGTTAACGTCGTGACCATTATAAATCAAGGAGCTGGGAACTGACCGGGGTGTGTCCCGAAGTTCCTGGTGCTAACACGGCAGGCAGGAAGAGAGACAACATTAGAAAACCACTGTGGTGTGAGTGTGAGATGTCCCCCACAGGCTCGTGTGTTGAAACACTCAATCCCCAGATGGTGGTACTCTCTGGGGAGGGTGTGGGAACTTCAGGAGGAAGGGCCTGTCAGGCAGGAGGAAGGCAGTTACTGGGGGGTGGGATTGGAGGGTAATAACTTGGCCCTGAGCTCCACCAAAGCAGTCTCTGCTTCCTGACTGCTGACATGATGTAACCATCTCCCTCACACTCCTGTTGCCCCAGCCAGGGGCTGCCTCTGCCCCCTGCCTTCATGGTGGACTGTACCCTCTCAAACCATAGCCAAAATGAAGCCTTCTTCCATGCTGGAAATTCCAGCTATTTGGGAGACTGAGGCAAGAAGATTGTAAGTTCAAGGCTAGTGCTACTTAGTGAGAGACCTCAGCTCAAAATAAAAAAAAAAAAAAGTTCAAAATGACAGTGATGATGAAGAGGACTGGGGATGGGATGCAGCTCCGTGGTCGAGCACTTGCCTGGCTAGCCCAGTGAGGCTCTGGGTTCAGTTCCCAGTTCAATCCCCGGTACTGGAAAAACAGCAGCAACAGCAACAATGCTCTATTCCTGACCTTGTTTCTGACCAGTACCTTGTCACAGAACAAGTAAGCTAACACAGAAGCAGACCGGTGTGGAAACAGCTAAGTTTTGGGTGAGTCTTTTCCTTCTTTCCTGCCTTTGATAGTAAGATTTAAAGCCATAGAAAAGTCGGGGAACAAATCCAGACACTCATCTCCCGGGCCTGACAGTGATCTGCCACAGCCATTCTGTTCTTCCCCACGGAGTGCTTCTCCCTCTGGCTCCTTTTCCTTTTCAGTGTGGGGAAGGTGTGGAGAAATCAAACCCAGGACTTTGCACAAGCTGGCAGTCATTCTACTACTGAGCTACATCCCTGCCTTCCCTGTCCCTTTCCTGGGTTATTTTGATGCAAATCCCAGATGGTCAGATGGTCTATATTTGAATCTTTTGGTATCTGTCGCTAAAATCACTGGTGCCATGCTGAGCTGGCTAGGTTTATGTCAACTTGACACAAGCGAGAGTCATCTGAGAGGAGGGACCTCAATTGAGAAAACGCCTCGTGGGGGAAGACTCAGCCCATTGTGGGTGGTGTCATCCCTGGGCTGGTGGTCCTGGGTTCTAGGAGAAAGCAGGCTGAGCAAGTCATGTGAAACAAGCCAGTAAGCAGTGTAGTTGGAGAGCTTCTCTCCAGCCCCCCGCCAAGCCTGGTTAGTCCAACAACCCACTTGTAAAATAAACACACAGACATTCATATTATTTAAACTGCTTGGCCATTAGCTCAGGCTTACCATTGTCTAGCTCTTACTCTTATATTTAGCCCATTTCTATTAATCTATACTTTGCCACGTGGCTCGTGGTTTACCAGTACCTTATCTCTTTCTTGTCATGGCGGCGGCTGGCAGTCTCTCTCTGTCCCAGCCTTCACTTTCCAGAATTCTCCTTCTCCTTGTTCCGCTTACCCTATCCTTCCTGCCTGGCTACTGGCCAATCAGCACTTTATTTATTTTAACCAATCAGATCAACACATTTGACATACAGAACATCCCACAGCACTTCCCCTTTTCTTTTTTGTGGGCCAGGCAGGAAAACTCTAACTACAAAGCAGCACCCTTCCATGGCCTCAGCTCCTGCCTCCAGGTTCCTGCTGTGTTTGAGTTCCTGTCCTGACTTTCTTTGATGATGAACAGCAATATGGAAGTGTAAGCCAAATAAACCCTTGCCTCCCCAACTTGTTTTTTGGTCATGATGTTTCATTGCAGCAATAGAAACCCTAAGACACATGGTAAAGATATATATATATAATTGTAAATATACCACTGACGTATCTGAAGCCCAGCAATGATTCTTCTGTAACCCATTGTCCAGGGTTCATATCTCTAAAAATGTCCCACTTGCTCCAGGTTTTGAGTCTCGTGTAACCCAGGCTGGCCTCAAACTCACTACGGAGCAGAGGAGGACTTTGGACTCCTGATCCTCCTGCCTCAGCCTCCAAAGTGCTAGAATCATAGTTATGTATCATCACACTCTATTCCAAAACTGTTAGAGGTGCTTTGTTTCAATCTGTTCAATTGAACTAGGAGCAGAATCAAATATATATATATTGGTTTTTCTAGACAGGGTTTCTCTGTATAGCTTGGCGCCTTTCCTGGAACTCACTCTGTAGCCCAGGCTGGCCTCGAACTCACAGAGATCCGCCTGCCTCTGCTCTGCTAGTATCTTAGTCTATACTTTTCTGTTCTTTTTTCTCCTTCCCCACTCCCTCCCTTTTTCTCATTCCCTCCCCTCCGCGCTGTCTCTGTCTCTCTCTCTCTCTCTGTCTCTCTCTCTGTCTCTCTGTCTCTGTCTCTGTCTGTCTGTCTCTCTGTCTGTCTGTCTCTCTGTCTGTCTGTCTGTCTGTCTCTCTGTCTGTCTGTCTGTCTGTCTCTCTCTCTCTCTCTGTCTCTGTCTCTCTGTCTCTCTCTCTCTCTCTCATGTCCCTATTAATTGTTTGAGGAGACAGTTGCCCACTAAAGGACACTAACGTTTCCATGTCTGCACTTCATTGGTGACAGTTCTGTGTGTTTTCCGTAAATTGGTGACTAGATCTAGAAATACAGGGTTTCAATTAAGTGTAGTCACAAGTACAAGGCCCCAGGAACTCTGTAGACTTTCCTGCTTTCAGGTCTGTTCAGGTGTCCCTGGGCCAACAGTCACTCTCTTCCTCTGCAAACCCGGAAACAACCATTTTCTCTAAGAACCCAGTTGTTTCCTTTAGTGAGGGATGGTAATTTAGAAATCACAATCCGAATGCTAGGGATGCTATGTAGGTTGTCAAAGTTCGTCATGGTGGGAAGAGCTAGGGAAAGAATCACATAATTATAACACGCAGAATGCCGCCTGCGTTGCCGCTGCCCCTTAAGCGGGTAACAGGGCTGAAGCGCTCCAGATGTGACGTCACTCTGCGGTGGATTATTTCCGCAGCTGTGGTGATGCAGCGTCAGAGAAGTTAACCACACACAGTCATGTGGACGCGTCGCATGAGCTCGAGGGTTTCTGATCTGAGAACCCTCAGGGATGCTCTGAGGGACAACAGCTGCCCAGGCTTTGATTGTCAAATGAAGGGTTAGTGGCTGACACTAGACCAGGCTCATTGCCTAGTCTAGCAAGGAGCTATGTATGCCATAGGCTGACACTGGGCGTCAGCTAGTGCCTGATTCAGGAATTGGTATGTCTTTTATCCTTTGCTCCGAGCATAAGAAATGCTATAGATTTCAAAAGCAAAAACATTGGCCTAAAGTGGCATTGAGGAAGGTGTTTGCATCAGTAAAGAAACCTCCTGCTCAGCCACTTAGCTCTAAAATCCAGAAAAGACAGTGCTCACATCTGCATGCCCAGAGTCATGTAGTAGGCTTTTGCTGGGCGTCCATTTCAGCCTTGAACCTTATTAATGATCAAGCTGGTGTCTCCCTTTGAAGATAGACAGTTTCTACATTGTTTCTAAGAAAAGCCTCTGGAAGTACAGATTCAAGATTAGTAAATGCTTTGTGCTGTAAAAGAAATCACCAGAAGAGCATAGCACATAAAATTACACACCGCCCACGCTACTCAGTACAGACAATAAATGAGTACGTTTCTGGTTTCTGCACTTTCTGCTGTAATGTTTATTGTTATTTTAGGAGAATATCCCCACTTATAAAAACGTTTGCTGTAAAATAGTATGTCAAATTACAGCAGCACAGCTCCACCTGTGGAGTTGAGTCACTACCCAAGTGCCCAAGGGACAAGATGTCAGAGAACCAGTAGGCCACGTGTCCCGTCTCTCAGCTCCACTCTTCATCTCCCTGTACCTCTGTTTGGCTTTCCTGCCCAGCCTTATTCTGCCTGGCTATAGACCAAAACAGCTTTATTATCAACCAATGAGAGAGACACATATTCACTGTGGTGATATTTTATTTGTGTTTTAATAAATAAAGATTGCCTGGAGATCAGAGGGAATAGCAAGCCATTTTAAGTAAACAAAGAAGTCAGGCAATGGCAGCACATACCCTTAATCCTATTACTTAGCAGGCAGGATCTCTGTGTGTTCAAAGCCACACTAGGGAACAGAGCCAAGCGTGGTGACACACACCTTTAATCCCAGTACCAACCATAGAGTTCTGGAGGCCTGTATAGACAGGAAGTGACAGAGCTGGCCAGGAAGAGGAAGTGATGTTGTAGCAGGAATCTTAGATGGTCTTATTAATAAAAACAAACCTGGGAGCCAGGTATTGGGGTGAATGCTGGAAGATCAGAGAAGCAGAACAAGCCACAACCACCTCACATTGCTAATTCCTCAGCTGATCCTGTTTCCTCAGACTGGAAGCCTCTGCGTCCTCATCCAAATAGATATCAGCTGAACTGCTGCTCAAAAGCCTAAAAGTTTAACCAGCTCTAGTTCCTGGTCCTCACGCCTTAAAACCTTTCTGCTTTCTGCCATCACTTCCTGAGATTAAAGGCTCACTTCCTGGGATTAAAGGCATGAGTCAACATGCCTGGTTGTTTCCAGTGTGGCTTTAAACTCACAGAGATCTGGATGGATCTCTGCCTCCCAAGTGCTAGGATTAAAGGCATGTGCTACCACTGCCTAACCTCTATGTTTAATATTATGGCTGTTCTGTTCTCTAACCCCAGAAAAGTTTATTAGAGTGCACAATATTTGGGGAAACACGATAGCACCACATGATGTAGCTAGACAGAGAGCAAATCAGATGGCAGAACAGCAAGGCATATAAGCCTGGGCAGAAAGGAAGTCTCTCTCTTGGGAAGCTGCGGAATTGGTGAGGTAAGGCCAACCTTTTGGCTGGTGGCTTTCCCTATTTTCTTGATCTCTCTAAGGCTTTCACTCCTATATTTGGCTCCATGTGTTTTTATTTAATAAGACATTTAGAAATTTGTCTACATATTCACAGCCTACAGAAAGACCATCCCACAGCAGTCAGTGATGGTTATTGCTCATCAACCAGGTGTGTTCCATCCCATAATACTTATGATCTCAAAAAGCAAGAACCAAGTGGTGGAAGCTGTAAACATCTCTTTATTGAAGGTAACAGAACTGAAACTGTGAGGAGGGTCTCCATCATTGTCTTAGTCCTCTTGTTGCTATGACAAAGCACCCCAACAAAAGCAGTTAGAAGAAAGGACAGGTTCATTGTGGCTCACGGACTGAAGGTACAGTCCATGATGGCGAGGAAGTCATAGCAGCAGCAGTGTGAGGAGGCTGAGAGAGAGCAAGGTTAATGCTCAGTTTGCTTTCTCCTGTTTATCCAGTCCATGCCCTCTGCCCACAGGATGGTGCCACCCGTAGTTAAGACGGGTCCTCCCACCTCAGTTCACCACATCCAGTTCTCACAAGTGTACCCAGAGCTTTGTCTCCTAGGGGGTTTGGGATCCTATCAGACAGGCAGTCAGCATCAACCGCTACCATCGTATTTATAAAGCCCTAATGCCCTGAGTCAAGGACTCTCGGTATTTTGATGACCCCTACCCCTGTGCAACTGATATTCTTGCAAGAAGAAATATGTAACAAATAAAACTAAAATAAGAAAATAACATACATCGTTAGAAATTTCATGTAATCAGGACTGAAGCGTCTAAATTTTCTCCCTCTTAACCCCATGAAAGTCTTTCTTTCTCCCACCCTCCATCCCTCCCTTCCTCCCTCCCTCCCATCCTTCCCTCCCTCCCACCCTTCTTCCCTTCCCAATAAAACACATGAGGCTAAGGAGAAGTTAAGTGCCAACAGCGATGATATGTGGAAAGTGGATGGGCAGTGTTAACCGTCCTCGATCTGACAGGGCCAAAACCCCAGGCAGAGCCTGGAATGCTGGGCAATAATGAGGCTGATGAGGCAGAGGATTTTCTGCACCAAGTGCCCTTATCCCTGAGGCAAAGATGGTGCTGTTAAAATAAGAAAGACTAGGTGGCAAATGTATAAGAGATCACACCCCTCCATGACACTGAGCATCCACCCCAACAAAAAGTTTGTTCTGTAAGAAGGAAAACCAGGACTCTGGGCTGAAGGGCAGCAGGCAAAAATGAGAACATGGGAACCTTGTGCTTCCAAAGGGTAAAACCAACAGCCACATCCACAGACCAAGAGTCAGAATGACCTCTCACTGTGGCAGATGTGCCTTCTGATTCAGAAGAAAGATGTTCTCTAGAAAGTTCCTGGAATCCCATCTCTCATTGAAATGTGACTGAAGGAGCATAGGTGCAGGGCGATTTATCTGTGAGGTGTTTCTAGATGAAATTAACCACATCTGAGCAGGTAAACTGAGTAAAGCAGGTTGCCCTCCATAATTTGTGTGGGGCATTGTCCAATCAGATGAAGGTCACAATAGAAGAGAAAAGAGGAACACGAGGGGCCGCCTCCTCAAAGTTGGGACACCAGCTTTGTGAACAGCGACAAAGGTTGTTCTTGGGTCTCCAGCCTGTTCCATAGCACCAGGAGGGGCTTGTCAGCCTTCACAGTCACATGACCACATGGACTAGTTCTCTCTCTCTCTCTCTCTCTCTCTCTCTCTCTCTCTCTCTCTCACACACACACACACACACACACACACACACACACACACACACACACAAGTTGGGTTTTTTGTTCTTTGGAGAACCCTGACTAATACACACACCAAAATATTAAGTCATTTATAAAGACTGGATAAAATATGCTCAGACATGTAAGTTCTTCAATACACTTTTTTTCAAGAAGCTATTCAAGAATGTGTTCCACCAAAAAGAAAGAATAAACCCACAATTGGGGGGGGGGGAAACAGTTAAAGGATAGGAGTCTAATCTATGACATAGTGTAAGGAATCCACAGGATTCTGAAAGCAGCCACAGAGAAGGCAAACCAGCCTGGGGTCAGTTCTCTCCTTCCATGATGTGGGTCCTGGGGATCAAATACAGGTCATCAGGTTTGGCAGGCTTGGTAGCAAATGATCAGATTTATTTATGGCCCCTCCCACGCCCTTTAAGGCCTGGACTGTGGCAGGAGATTTAAATTTCTGTGACTGGGTCCAGCTAAGAAGGGAACTTCAAGACGCTTTCACACAGTACTGCGCTCTTGAATTTGCAAACAGCCAACGAGTTTCCCTTTGCAACGTTTGGGTCCCACATTCTCCCCAGATTATCATAGTATGCACTGAGCATTCTCACTAGTTAGATGCTTATTCCAACAGGGCCAGGATGACCCTTCTCCAGTGCTTCCCAACAACCCAAGTAGGAGGGAGTATTTCTTCAGAGACTTCAGACTAATTGGATCACGGGGACATAGTCCCAGGTGTAGGGAAGTTTCTGAACTTCATCACTTTAGTTTGTAACTTCAAATCACATCGGGGACTAGCATAATCCTGACAGCAGAGTGCGGTTTAAATGGCTCTGCATACGTCTCCAAAGGTCCTTTGTGGATTGATCCAAACAAGGAACATAACAAGAAAACAAAACATGACCTGAGGTGCTCACTCCTTTGGCAGGTGCTTCTAGCCAGATCGGCTGTTTCTGACTGCTGGGCTATTTCTAGCTCTCAAAGAAAGTGATTTTATCAGCATTTTTATCAAAAAGGTAAGCTAGCACCGTGTGTGTGTGTGTGTGTGTGTGTGTGTGTGTGTGTGTGTGTGTGTACCCCAGGCCCATAGGCAAGCACTCTACCACTGAGTTAGCTCCCTAGACCTGAAGAAACACTTTTTAAAATTACCTCTCCTTCTCTCTCTCTCTCTCTCTCTCTCTCTCTCTCTCTCTCTCTCTCTCTGTGTGTGTGTGTGTGTGTGTGTGTGTGTGTGTGTGTACACTCACATGCATGCTCACACTGAGGCATGCTCACAGAGATCCAAGGATGACTTGCAGGAGTTGTTTCTTTCCTGGTACCGTGTAGACCCTGGGGGTCCAACCAAGATCGTCAGGCTTGGAAGCAAGTGTCTACCTGTTGAGCTGAGAACACTTTTAAAAGAATAAAGAAACTCTTGGGGGCCGGTCACATTCCTGGCTTCCTACCTGATGTGAAGCACCATGTGGAAATCTGAAGGTGTGAGAAAAGGGCACATCAGTGACATAAGACAAGGTCAAAACAGAGTTCATGAGAGCAAATCGTCCTTGTGTGGACTGCCTCAGTAGCGGTGAGGTCCAAACAAGAGCATCTCCACAGAGGAGGAGAGCCTTAGCATTCCCACGCCCTGACCGATGCCAGGGAGCGTCAATGCCAGTTGTTTTAATCAACGTTCCAGAAGATTCAGCTTATGCAAGCATGTATGAATGAATGAGTGACTGGCTCCGGATCATGTATATCATGAAAGTGAATAAGGAAAGGGGAAGAAGGCAGCCTACAGGAGCACTCACACAGGGGAATGGCCAGGAGTTGAGACAAACACTATTAGGGTTTCACCCAGACCTAGGCTCCATGGGTGAAATTTTAAGTAAAATATAGTATTTCTTGACAAAGCTGAGAAAAATAAGTTGTTCACAAATGGTCCAATTTCAACTAACTGTATGATGCCTGTTTTAAATGTGATTAGCAAAATTAAATTTACCCAGGTGACATTTTAAACATCTCTTCGAGTGGCCAGATACCACCAAGCCGGTGCTGTTCGGGTTTCCTGCATTTGACTCAGAACAACATGGATAACCACTTCTCACAGATCATCAGCTCTGAGCCAATTGCTCATCAAGGAGCTCTTTCTCACAGGTTCCTTCGGCATTATAGGCACCCAAGAATCCTGAAGGTGACCTTCTGAGTTCCTGCAACATAGGAGGAAACATGGAGAGATCCGATGAGACTTCCCCTGTGACTGGCTTCATTCTCCTGGGTCTCTCCACCCACCCAACACTGGAGAAAACCTTCCTGCTCATCCTGCTGATGTATCTGGTGATCCTGCTGGGCAATGGGGTCCTCATCCTGGTGACCATCCTCGACTCCCACCTGCACACACCCATGTACTTCTTCCTGGGGAACCTCTCCTTCCTGGACATCTGCTACACCACCTCCTCGGTCCCCCTCATTCTCGACAGCTTCCTGACCCCCAGGAAGACCATCTCCTTCTCAGCCTGTGCAGTACAGATGTTTCTCTCCTTTGCCATGGGAGCCACAGAGTGTGTGCTCCTGAGTATGATGGCATTTGATCGTTATGTGGCCATCTGCAACCCCCTCAGGTACCCAGTGGTCATGAGTAAGGCTGCCTATGTGCCCATGGCTGCCGGATCCTGGGCAGGTGGAATTGTTGCCTCCATGGTTCAAACATCCCTTGCAATGCAGCTGCCCTTCTGTGGGGACAATGTCATCAATCACTTCACCTGTGAGATCCTGGCTGTCCTGAAACTGGCCTGTGCTGACATCTCCATCAATGTCATCAGCATGGGGGTGACAAATATAATCTTTCTGGGGGTCCCGGTTTTCTTTATTTCTTTCTCCTACATCTTCATCCTTGTGACCATCCTGAGGATCCCCTCTGCTGAGGGGAGGAGGAAGGCCTTCTCCACCTGCTCTGCCCACCTCACTGTGGTGATCGTCTTCTATGGGACCATCCTCTTCATGTATGGGAAGCCCAAGTCCAAGGACCCACTGGGGGCAGACAAGCAGAACCTTGCAGACAAGCTCATCTACCTCTTCTATGGGGTGGTGACCCCCATGTTGAACCCCATCATCTACAGCCTGAGGAACAAGGATGTGAGGGCTGCTGTGAGGAGCCTGGTGAGTCAGAAACACTTCAAGCAGTGATGGTGAAGGGGCACAATAGTTCTTGTATAATCCTTCAACAAGAACTATACAATAAATCCCAATCCACAGAAGGGTTCTGTATGAATGGGAAGACATTAATGGTGATTCTCCCACCTCATTCTGGGAGCAGTTCCCCCGATGTGCATAGCCATTCCATTGAACACTCTGGGTATCATACATTGTTTTTAAAGATTTTTAAACATTATCGATGTGTTTGTGTGTGAGTTTATGTGCGTCACATGTATGAAGATATCCACAGAGACCAGAAGAGGGTGTCAGATTCTTCTCCACCACCGGAACTGGAGTTACAGGTGGCCATGACTACCATGTGGGTGCTGAGAACTGAATTAGATCCTCTGCAAGAACAGTAAATGCTCTTAATCAATGAGCTATCTCCCCAGCCCACATGAATGCTAGCAGTATAGAGACCAAGAAAAATGAGCATTCATCCAGCAAGAGGCTCTAACTCAGGCTTCCTGATTCCACTCTTCAGCTTCTCTGCAAATACTGACAATAGTTGATGAGTCCCCGCTCTCCTCCCTCTCTCCCTCCCTCCCTCTCTCTCTCCCTCCTTCTCTTTCTCCCTCCCTCCCTCCCTCCCTCCCTCCCTCCCTCCCTCCCTCCCTCCCTCCTTTTTGTCTTTGGGAGGACAGAATCTTACTATGAAGCTGAGGCTGGCCTCAAACTCAGGATCTTCCTGCCTCCACCTGTGTAATTATGTTTGCATTAAGTTGTATTTTGATATACCACAGATCACAATACCTGGTAATAGCTGCCCTTTTCCTTGTCTATCCACAATAATGCAAATGCCTAATAGATGTCTTCTGAATTGTTTTGACAAAACTGATGCCAGGTTTAAAAAACTATTTTTTCTTTTCTCTTTTGGAGGTTTTACTCATTCCTAGTTTGTTCCTGGATAGCAGTGAACATCCCTTATGAGTCACTAGAATAATATAATATAATTATATTATTATGTATAATAATCTAATAACTGAGATAATCAGGATGTTGACATCAACCCAAAGGGGAAGGACAAAGCTAACAATCAAATAAATGGTCTTCAGAAAAGGAAGGAGAGAGAGAAATGCACACACACATGCACACACAGAGATACACATACACATACACACAGAGATACACATGCACACACAGAGATACACATGCACACACACATGCACACACAGAGATACACATGCACACACAGAGATACACATGCACACACAGAGATACACATGCCACACAACATTTTTTGTTATGCGTCGAATGTTTCACAGAGAGAATACAACAATGCAACACCACATACACACACGGAGATTCACATGCACACACACATGCACATACAGAGATACACATACACACAGAGATACACATGCACACACAGAGATACACATGCATGCACAGAGATACACATGCACACACACATGCACACACAGAGATACACATGCACACACACATGCACACACAGAGATATACATGCACACACAGAGATACACATGCATGCACAGAGCCTGACACAGCATGCCAATGCCCCATGCACAGAGATACACATACACACACACACACACAAACACACATACACACACAGAGATACACATGCGTGCACACACACACACACACACACACACACATTTACAGGAGAGAGAGAAAAAAAACCTCGAGGGCTTTGTCGTTTTCATTGTCTGTGGTGTTTTTGTGGAATTAAGACGCTGTGACTTGAGTACCTATGGCGGGAGTGGAGGGGCTGGGTGTGAGGCACACACCTGTTATCCCAGCACTCAGGAGGCAGAGACAGAAGGAACACAGCAAGCTTGAAAGACAAGGCCAGCTCTGTGGTTGGGTGCTTGCTCAGCATGGTGCTTAGTATGTAGTTCAGGCTGGCCTTGATCCTCTGCCCTGTCACCGATTCCCAAGTGCCAGGTTACAGGTGTGAACTCATGCTGCTTTTCTTTACTCATTTGAACAACCCACCGAGTTTAGAGTTACTGGGATGTTCACAGATGTGGGGCTGTTTCTTGGGTCATGGTTAACTTACAAGTAGCTGCATCCCTGAAGAAAAATTTTTCTGGAAATCATGGCCAGGCCTAACATCAACTGAAATCTCCAGGAAGAAGATGGGGCCCCACAACAATAATTCCACATGGACAATAATAATATCACTAAGCTGACAAACATCATCTACAGATCAGCTTTGGACTACAAAGTGCTTAGAGCAATTCTGAGATGGCTAGCTGAGACGATCCAGCTTGACAGACTACTCGAATAAGGACTTGTGACAGCCCTGCACTTTCCCATTTGCAGAGACTGGACAAATGATACAGGACTTGACAATTAACTCAAAAATAGAGTTTTTGTTTAAAAAAGAATAAGAAGAATATAGATATGAGGTAGATCACTGAATCTACCCTGAAAAAAAGGTAAAGAAATAATAGGATAAATGGGTAGATCATCGAATCTACACTAAAAAGAAAAAGGGAAAGATATAAAAATGACAAAAGGTAGATTATTAAAACTTTTATGAAAAGAAAAAAGATATGATAAGAAAAAAGATCAATTTTTGAATCTACTTTTAAAAAGGAACTACTTGTTTTACATAGGATAAATAATGAAAATTTTTGGTCTGAGTTTATCAAATGTTACTGGACTGGACATTGTTATATATAATGGAGTTTTTCACCTGAATCTGTCAAATGTTAATGGACTAGACATCATTAATGTAATCTTGACTGTGTATATTGTATATACCTATTGGATATGATTTTTCTTGTATTAGTTATAACCTTTTTTAAATTTTAGACAAAAAAGGGGAAATGTGGTGGTATTGTGTTCCCCAAAATATTGTGCACCCTAATAAATTTATCCGGGGTCGGAGAACAGACAGCCACTAGATACAGAGCCAAAAATGGTGGCTAGAAAATGGGTCAGAGCAAGCCATAGCAGAAGCTGGGGCGGTAGTGGTGCACGCCTTTAATCCCAGCACTTGGGAGGTAGAGCCAGGTGGATCTCTGTGAGTTCAAGGCCACATTGGAAACAGCCAGGCATGGTGACACACATCTTTAATCCCAGGGAGTAGGGGCAGAAAGAGAAAGATTATATAAGGCATGAAGACCAGAAACTAGAAGCATTTGGCTGGTTAAGCATTTAGGCTTTGGAGCAGCAGTTCAGCTGAGATTCATGTGGATGAGGACTCAGAAGTTTCCATTCTGAGGAAATAAGACCAGCTGAGGGACTAGCAAGGTGAGGAAACTGTGGCTTGTTCTGTCTCTCTGATCTTCCAGCCTTCACCCCAATAACTGGCCTCAGGTTTGATTTTATTAATAGGACATTTTAAGATTCCTGCTACATCACAGATTCCCAAGTGCCGGGTTACAGGTGTGAACTCATGCCCCTTTCTTTACTCATTTGAACAACCCACCGAGTTTAGAGTTACTAGGATGTTCACAGATGTGGGGCTCTTTCTTGGGTCATGGTTAATTTACAAGTAGCTGCATCCCTGAAGAAAAATGACTCCCTGTCCCCATCAGGCATGAACTGCCCAAAGCTCCTCGGGTGGGCATGGGGTCACATGCGATCCTCCCCATCCAATTTATGATGTTTTTAAAGGAAGGGACTTGAATGAAGGAAATTGTCCTTGATACAAGTGGAAACATCAGGGCAGTGACAGGCAACTTGCTTGGTAACAAAACCCCCAGATGTCCGGGGCACCTGCTCTGTCCGTCATATTGCAGTCTACCTCATGACATCAGATCCAGGAAATAAGACAAAGGGAAAAATACTGAAAAGGGCCAACAATATGGCTCATCAGGTAAAGGCACTTGCCACCAAGCCTGACAACATGAGTTCAGCTCCCAGGACCCTCATTGTGGAAGTAAGTAGTCTTCTGACCTCTACAGGCATGCTATGGCACATGTGCACCAATACTCCCCCTCTAAATAAATAGACAAATAAATAAATGTAATTTTAAAAGAATTTAATACTGAGAAAAAAAGAAAAGAAAGCTATCCATAGGCAATATTTTGTCTATCTGAAAAGAATTAAATCTACATACTCTGCTGTGATGCCCATGAACCACAACAATGACCTGCATGGCGTGATAACGCTAACACGTTAGTGGCGCACACACCTTAGCAGTAACCAGCAGCTCTTTAATTGCACTTCAGATCTGCTCATCAAGAGGGACATCAAGAGTACTGGAAACCAGACAACTACCCAGGGTGACTAAAGTCATGGACCTTGGAGGAGAGCCTACAACTGCTGCTTTACTAACCAGCATCATCCCTAACTACATCTAAACATTTGTCCTTACACCCACAGGTAAGGTAAACCTCAGCTCTCATCAAGGAAAGTTGTTTTTTGTTCTTTGGTTTTTTTTGTTTTGTTTTGTTTTGTAACAGATGAAGATCATTACAGAAAACCACAACTGATCAAAATGAAGTGGCAGGGCTGTAGAGGTGGCTCAGAGGTTAAGAGTACTTTACTTGTCGCTCTTGCAGAGGAACTGGGTTTGATTCCCAGCACCCACATGGTGGCTCACAACCATCTGTAACTCCAGTTCCAACAGATCCAGTGTCCCCTTCTGACCTCCATGGGCACCAGACATGGACATGGTACAAAAACATACATGCAGACAAAACACTCATACACATGAAATAAATAAATCAAAACTGCAGAGTTGTGGTACACCGTCCCATTTTATACATCTACAGCACAAGTCCTGTACCAGAGGCTCAGGGATCACCATGAAAGAGAAGCTAGAATGCTGTAGGATGTTCTGTATGTCAAATGTGCTGCTCTGATTGGTTAATAAATAAAACACTGATTGGCCAGTAGCCAGGCAGGAAGGATAGGTGGGACAAGCAGAGAAGAGAATTCTGGGAAGTGGAAGGCTGAGGCAGAGAGACCGTGCCAGCCGCAACCATGACAATTGAGATATAAGGTACTGGTAAGCCATGAGAGCCACATGGCAACATATAGATTAACAGAAATGGGCTGAGTCTAAGAGTAAGAGCTAGACAATGGTAGGCCTGAGCTAATGGCCAAGCAGTTTAAATAATATAAACGTCTGTATGTTTATTTTATAATTGGGCTACGGGACTGCTGGAGCTTGGCAGGACCCTGAGAGAAAAACTCTAGCTATACTAGAAGGATTATAAGAGCTGGGGGAACAGGGAGTTTGCTGTAAGAGTGTGTCTCAGAGAAATGTCAGAAGCTAGACCTGTGAAATCTCACCAGTAGGTTTACCTAAGCATGATCTGGAGAAGGACACCACCAACAGACATGCTAATATGGGAGGTTGACAGCTCACAAGGCCTCAGTTCTACCCAAAGAACCACAGACAACTAAGGAATGCTGGAAGAGAGACAAATAGTCTTCCTCGGGGAAGATCATACCAACTGTTTATCCAATACAACAGGGTCAGCCCTGAAAACATATTTCCAAGCAACGTTATACAGGCTGAGCAGGTTGGGTTCATGTATTGAGGAATACAAATGTGTACACATACATGTAACAACAATTAAAGGAAAAGAGGCCGTGAAGGCCGTGAACTTGAAAGAGAGCAAAGGAGGGGTCCATGGGAAGGTTTGAAGGAAGGAAGGAAGGGGGAGAGGGAAATGATATTATAATCTCAAAGAAAATAGAAAATCTAAACAATGAAAAATTAAATTTGGTGCAAAATTACTAGAAATACAAAGTACAGTAAGGGGACTGTGTGCCATTCTGGCTGTCATGAAAGTCCTAAGTCATCTAGGGGAAAACGCATCAAGAAATAGGTGAAAGAGACCTGTATGAGAATACTATATTTGTAGTGATCACACATGAAAAGGAGAAGTGAAAACAGAGGGCTTCATGGTGGGGAGAGAAATGCCAAATCTGCAAGCCTGGGCAGAAACCGATCTCTAACTAGAGAAGCAGTCCTCTTTAGATTTAAATAAGGTGTGTGTGTGTGTGTGTGTGTGTGTGTGTGTGTGTGTGTGTGTGTGTGTGAGAGAGAGAGAGAGAGAGAGAGAGAGAGAGAGAGAGAGAGAGAGAGAAGGGGGGAGGGAGAGAAAGAAAGCCTGAAGAGGCCAGAGGCATCAGATCCCCCCTCCCAACTGGAGTTCCAGGTGGTTGTGATTGCCATCCAAGGCGGGTGCTGGGAGCTGAACTTGGAACTTTCACAGTCGCTGCAAGCTCTTAACTACTAAGCCATCCCTTCAACTCAACAACCCTCCTTAGATTTTTCTTTGTGCATATGAAGCTCCTCCTGTTTGGAGTCCAAGTAAAGTCTCCTGAGCATGCTAGTTCTAACAACTGGATCTATGTGGGGATTTATCTATCCAGGTTAAATGAAAGCTGTGTGCATTTGCATTAGCAGGAAGCCATCCGTGGCATTACCAGCCGTTATTCTCAAGACTGTGGAAAGCCCTCCTTGAGCACGGGTTAGCGTGGCCGATTGAAGTCCTACCTCTGTCACCAACTCGTGCGGAAGACTCAAACAGGCCCCTTCTCTGCCCCAGGTTCCAGCTGCTTTGGTGGACACAGCGAGCCCAGCAATGTCAGAGAAAACCACCCCAGCTGCTGGTGCATTGGAGACTGTCCCCCAGAACAAGCCCAAAGTGGCCCTTGTCCCTCCGCATCAACCTATACCCTCCCCATCAACCTATACCCTCCCCATACACCTCCGGTCCCAGCCTCTTTTGAGACAAACTCTCACTACATTGTCACAATGACTTCCAGCTCACTATGTAACACAGGCTTCCCTCAACTCACAGCAATCCTCCTGCTTCCACCCCACCAGGATTGAGATGATGGGTTTGTGACACCATGCCTGGTTTCAAAAGTACAACCCAGGCTGGCCTCAAACTTATGACCCTCCTGCTCATCCTCTTGAGCAACTTGCCTTACCAGTCTGCACCACGGTGGCAGGGTGCTTCTCTCTTCTGAAGGCCAGGAACAGCCCACTCGCTTCTCATCACCTCACACATGGACTTTCTGTTATACACCAGGGACTCAACTACACTTGAGCTACGTCTCTGCCCAAGGAAGCTTAGCGTGCTGTTGGTACTCTGCTGATGGCACAGAGAGTGTCACCCCATGACTGCTGTGAGGACCTTCATATTTAAGAAGTATTTCACCCGGCGATGGTAACAAGGTCCCCTGTGATTGCCACCCACAGAAAGAAAAGGATCGCATCAGGGGCCTCTCAAAAAGCCAATAATCCCTTCTCTATGATGGATTGGGTTGCCTGGAGCTCTCTGGCTGCCAGAGCTGGAGAAAACATTCTATCTTGTGTCCAGCCTGCTGGGTTACATGGTTGTCTGGGTGACAGAGACCTCATTTTGGTGACCATCCTCAACTCTAACCTAAACACGCCTACATAGTTTTCAGCAGGAACCTCTCCTTCAGAGACATCTGCTACATGAGCTCCCCAGTCTCACTGATCCCAGGCAGCTTCCTGACCCCCAGAGAAGGCATCTTTCTTGGCTTGGCTTGTGCAGGTGGCCTTTCTCTGGATGTGATCACTACCTGGCTGTCCGCTGACCTGAGGTGAGGAGCAAAGCTGCTGAGGTACTCAGTCTCCTGGATCCTGGTGGCACAGCTCTGTCACCAACCACTTCACAGCAAGATCCCAGCTGTCCTGAAACTGGCCTGTGCTGACATCTCCATCAATGTCATCAGCATGGGGGTGGCCAGTGTGATTTTCCTGTGGGTCCCAGTTCTGTTCGTCTTTGTCTCCTACATCTTCATCCTCGTGACCATCCTGAGGATCCCCTCTGCTGAGGGAAGGAGGAAAGCCTTCTCCACCTGCTCTGCCCACCTCACTGTGGTGATCGTCTTCTATGGGACCATCCTCTTCATGTATGGGAAGCCCAAGTCCAAGGACCCACTGGGGGCAGACAAGCCCATCTCTTTCTTCTGTGGAGTTCTGACCCCATGACTGCTGTGAGGCCTTCATATTTAAGAAATATTTCTCTCAGTGATGGTAGCACGGTCCCCTATGATTGCCACCCACAGAAATGAAAGGATGGCATCAGGGGCCACTCAAAAGCCAAGACAGGCCAATCAGGATTGTCTCTCATCCTTAAGCCAATGTTGAACTTTTCAAAAGCTGTCTTCTGAGTCTCATATATTTAACAACTTAATCAGGTGTCAGACTTAAAAAACACCCTAGTTTACTTCACTAAAGACATCCTAAATACACACTAACGTCGTTAGACAGCAGCCACCAGAGCCGGCTGAGTGGCACTTACTGTACCTAACTGGTAAACTTATCAGAGGGAAGTGAGACAGGCTGGCACAGCCACGGGGCCACCTCTACTCTCACCGGGCATGAGAAGAATAAAGAGGAAACAGAAACGCCCAGGAGACTTTCACCTACCAGGTTTTGTTTTCCTGAAGGGCTAAGAAGACAAAAGGGGAAGTTCCCCACCTAGAGGGCGTCTGGAGACAATCTGACAACTGGTATCATTTTAACACAACAGAACTGAGTTACTCTTTCACCATGCATGGCAGATCATGAAACATGGCTCATAAATTAAGTTTAAGCCAAGTGTGGTGGTGCACACATGTAATCCCTGTACTCTGGAGGCTGAGGCAGGAGGATTGCAACCTGGAGCAAGCCTGGGCTCACAGTGAGATGCTATCTGAAAATAACAAGAGGCTGGGAAGACTGCTCAGTGGGAAAAACATCTACCATGCAAGCCTGAAGATTGGAACCTGGATCCTGCCAGGACCCACGTGAGTACCAGGTGGCTGTGGTGGTCTAGGACACAGAAGGTCCTGGAACAAGCTGGCTAGCCAGACTAGTCAAAGTAGTGTGCTCTGGGTTCAAGAGAGAGAACCTGCCTCAAGAGTTCTCTCTTGCAATTAAGGAAGATGCCTAATGTCAAGTTCTGGACTCCACATGCACACACATACACATGCGTGCACACACATATATATACATATACACATACATGCACACACATATGTATGCACATGCATGCATACCACACACACAAGCGAGAAAAATAGAAAGGGAATACAGAATTTGGATTTGACATTGTCTATATTTCAATAAATATATATGTTCTGAAAAAAAAGTCAGGAAGAGGAAGGGGGAGAGAGGAAACAGAAGGAGGAGAGTGGTGGAAAGAGGAAGGGGGTAAGTTGATTGTGACCGAGTATGTTTGAGTGACAGTTCCCTGGGGTGACCGAGTATGTTTGAGTGACAGTTCCCTGTGAAGGTCCAAGAAGGTAAAAGCCATGGCAGCCCCGGAGCATCCATGGTTCAGCAGAACAGACACTGGAATGGGACTTCTCACAGGTGACCATGAGCAGATAGCTTGATCCCTCTTGGCTCATTTCTCCACATCTAACATGTCTTAGTCACTGTTCTATTGTGTGATGAAACACTACAACCAAGGCAATGTATAAAAGAAAGCATTTAAATGGAGGCTTGCTTACAGCTTCAGAGGGTCAGTCCATGACTGTCACGGCAGGAAGCATGGCGGCAGGCAGACACCGGGCTGGAGCAGTGGCAGAGAGCTTACATCTGATCCACAGGCAGCAGGGAGAGAGAGACAGAGAGACAGAGACAGAGAGAGACTGGGCCTACTGTAGGCTTTTTGAAATCTCAGATCTCACTGACACACCTCCTCCAACAAGAACACACCTCCTAATCCTTCCCAAAGAGTTCCACTAATCGGGGACCAAGCATTCGAAACAAATGAACCTATGGAGGCCATTCTCATTCAAACCACCACCTAAGCACCTGATTTTATAAAGATCAGATTCCATAAACAAGTGCTTTGTAGACGGTGAGAACACCCAAACAGAGGGCGTTACTAATGATGTTGCTGTGACACTGCTCGGCACCCTGTGATGTACAAAATGGAATGAGAGTAGTTCTTGCCAATAATAGTAGCCACAGGATGGATAAGAGGCTCTGAGACACTGATGATGAGGGACATAGCGGTTTTTGGTTTTGTTTGTTTGTTTTGTTTTGGTTTTTTTGAGAAAGGGTTTCTCTGTGTAGCTTTGTGCCTTTCCTGGAACTCACTTGGTAGCCCAGGCTGGCCTCGAACTCACAGAGATCTGCCTGCCTCTGCCTCCCAAGTGCTGGGATTAAAGGCATGCGCTGCCGCCGCCGCCGCCGCCGCCGCCGCCGCCGCCGCCGCCGCCACCCCCACCCGGCTTTTTTTTTTTTTTTTTTTTTTTTTTTTTGACATGGGAAGTTATATTTAATTCTGAGAGTATCAGAAGACAAAAAAAAAAAAAAAAAAAAAAAAAAGAAAATTGAGAAAGCAAATTCATTTTTGAAAGTATATCTTAAATTTTTATTAAAATTATGGGTAAGTCTTCTTAAATGCATTAAGAATAAATCGCCTACAATTAAGGATATGTATACACACACACACACACTTCAGAGACAGGTCTTATTGTAGCCCAGGCTAGTTAAGGATGACCTCGAGCCGGGCTGTGGTGGCACACGCCTTTAATCCCAGCACTCGGGAGGCAGAGCTAGGCGGATCTCTGTGCGTTCGAGGCCAGCCTGGGCTACCAAGCAAGATCCAGGGAAGGCGCAAAGCCACACAGAGAAACCCTGTCTCGAAAAACCAAAAAAGGATGACCTCAAACTCCTGATCCTCCTGCCACCACCTCCAGAGTGCTAGGATATGGGCATGTGACACCTAGATGCTTCTTTCTTTCTTTCTTTCTTTCTTTCTTTCTTTCTTTCTTTCTTTCTTTCTTTTCTTTCTTTTCTTTTCTTTCTTTCTCTCTCTCTCTTCCTTCCTTTCTTTCTTCCTTCCTTCCTTCCTTTCTTTCTTCCTTCCTTTCTTCCTTCCTTTCTTTCTTCCTTCCTTCCTTTCTTCCTTCCTTCCTTTCTTTCTTCCTTCCTTCCTTTCTTCCTTCCTTCCTTTCTTCCTTCCTTTCTTCCTTCCTTTCTTCCTTCCTTCCTTTCTTCCTTCCTTTCTTCCTTCCTTCCTTCCTTCCTTCCTTCCTTCCTTCCTTCCTTCCTTCCTTCCTTCCTTTCCTGTCTGTCTGTCTCTCCCTCTCTTTCTTTCTTTCTTTTTTTTTTTCTTAAAACGGGGCCTTACTATGTAGCTGTCCTGAAATGTAGGCCAGGCAAGCCTTGAATTCACAGAGATTCACCTGCCTCTGCCTCCCAAGAAGTGAACTCGGTGTGAACTTCTGTGCCTGGCCTAGGATGCATGCTTTTGAAACAGAATTTCACTTTCTTCACATTAGTTTATGAAGCTCTGCGTTGTAGCAGAGCCGGCTGAAACAGTTGCCGCTGCAGATGCACAAGTGTGACATCTAGTGGCCATTTAAGTCAAATTCAGGCATTCACAGGGCCCTGGAGGGAAATGTAGCAGAGGTTCCTCTGAGTGGCACATAGAACTCTGCTCACCTGGCATCTCTCCACACCTCCCGAGACAGGCAACTCAGCATTTCCAAATTATACTGTTTCGTTTGTGGCCGCCACCAATCTTCCCGGAGCTGTCACATGTGCTCTTCGGCAGCTGCTTCCTTCCTGTTCTCAAGCAGTTTTGTGCCTCTGCACAACACCTGGTCCCTTCCCTTCAGTGCGGTGGCTGTTCTGATGGCAAGTCTCTCCCCTAACAGCTGTAACAGCCTGCACCTCCACCTGCGCTAAAATCACCCAGTATCTGTCTAATGCCGAACAAACAGGACACGCCAAAAACCCAACAAATACCTCAGCTCTGGCTCAGTGGCTTTGTTGGTTTTGTTGCTGTTGTTTTCTAGAAGCCAGTCCCCAGAGTGTTGTTTAATGGAAAAATCCAAATTTAAAGTTTCTCTTCTTTGGTTGAACCATGGAGTGCAGGGACTGGAGACACAATGCTGTGTGTGTGTGTGTGTGTGTGTGTGTGTGTGTGTGTGTGTGTTGGGGGGTCTGCTCAGCTGACCTACCATTCATTCATAATCACCCCTAGGGTCCCTGTTTCACCCTTTAGCCCCTAGTTAGGCACAAGTCATCACTACAAAGAAAAAATCAGAAATTTTGTAAGAATAGCTCTACTTACACTCAGGGGGGGAAAAACCAGTTAATTAAGAGAGACATGACCTTTAAAAACAGAAAGAAAAGGAAAAAAAGCTCATTAATTAAAAAGATGTTGACAAAGTTTCAGAGTTACCACCTTAAGATATTTCAATTTCAGATGGTTTCACAGATTAATGTCACTGGGAGAAAAAGAAAGCATTCAGGGAACAAAAAGCTTTAGTATTGTTCAAACTATTTTAGAATCACACACACACACACACACACACACACACACACACACACACACAAAATCTCTTCCGACAGGCAATGGTGGTACACACCTTTAATCCCAGCACTCAGGAGGCAGAGTTAGGTGGATCTCTGTGAGTTCAAGGCCAGCCTGGTCTACAGAGTGAGTTCCAGGACAGGCACCAAAACTACACAGAGAAACTGTCTAAAAAAAAAAAAAAAAAACTCTTCCAAATTCCTTTAACCAAGCCAGCACAGCACTGATATCAAACATGATAAAGAAGGGACAAGAAGAGAAAGCCTCGAGAGCCAGCACATTAATATATGCCATTCATAGGTGTAATAGAATCCAGCAACACATTAAAAGAGTAATAACGTGTGTGTATGTGTGTGTGTGTGTGTGTGTGTGTGTGTGTGTATGTGTTGAAAGCACATACAGTGTGAGTGTATGTAGCACAAATCTTAAAAGTTCTTTGTTTGTTTTTTGTTTTTTCTGAGACATGGTTTCTCTGTGTAGCTTTGCGCCTTTCCTGGATCTCACTCTGAAGACCATGCTGGCCTCGAACTCACAAAGATCCTCTTGAGTGCTGGGATTAAAGGCATGTGCTACCACTGCCCAGTTTTAAAAGTTCTTATTAAAAAAACAAACCTGGGGCCAGGTATTGGAGTGAATGCTGGAAGATCAGAGAAGCAGAACAAGCCACAGCTTCCTCACCTCGCCAGTTCCTCAGCTGATCCTGTTTCCTCATACTGGAAGTCTCTGAGTCCTCATGCAGATGGATCTCAGCTGAACTGCTGCTCAAAAGCCTGAAAGCTTTACCAGGCTCTAGTTCTTGGTCCTCACACCTTGTATACTTTTCTGCTTCCTGCCATCACTTCCTGGGATTAAAGGCATGTGTCACCATGCCTGGCTGTTTCCAGTGTGGCCTTGAAGTCACAGAGATCCAGATGGATCTCTGCCTCTGGAATACTAGGATTAAAGGTGTGTGTGCCACCATTTTCTGGCCTCTGTATCTAGCGGCTGTTCTGTTCTCTGACCCCCAATATTAGGGTGCACAATATTTGGGGGAACATAATATCACCACAAGTGTATATAGAATAGAATTAGGTAAAACATTAAAAGAGTAATAACACTCTGTGTGTGTGTGTGTGTGTGTGTGTGTGTGTTGAAAGCACATGCAGTGTGGGTATGCAGAATCCAGAAGAGGACCAATACATGGATTTCTACCACATCCCCTTGGGACAGCACCTCTCACTGAACCTGAACCCGAATTTCAACTTTTTGGCTAGGCTCCTGGCCAAGGAGATTCCAGGATCTACCTGTCTCCTCCCCTCGATGCTGGAGTCACAGGCATGTGCAGCCATGCCCAGCTTTTTACATGGATGCAGGAGATGCAAACTGAGGTCCTCATGTTCGTGGAGCAAGCACTCTTACCCACTGAGCCATCCCCCCACCCCTATTTATTTTCAGTGTAAAGATAAAACAATTTAAGGACATATACTGGCATAATTCCCAATACTTCTATGCAAAGAGAGAAAAATCTCAATAGACTCTTCAAAGTTACTTTAAAAGATTAAAATACACTTCTTTCTAAAATCATTTTAAATCATGCTAATAAAATAATTGATGATTTTTAATAAAAATAAATGGATGTTTCTAATTAAAAACAAGTTAGAAGTTGTAGCTAATGCTCAAAAAGCAGACAGATTCATTATAACAACAATGATCTGGAAATGTGAACTGATACAGTCTAGGGATGTTGAAATGATACAGTCTAGGGTTCATGATCCTCCTGCCTCTACCTCAAATTGCTAGAATTACAAGTGTGCATCCCTACCCCCACCCCAAGCTTTCAAAAAGGAATTTTCAGAATTCATAGAGGGCTGGCAAGATGGCTCAGCGGATAGAAGCTTGCCACCAAGCCTGACAACTGAGTTAACTCCAGGTTCCACGTGGTGGAAGGAGAGAACCAACACAACACACACACACACACACACACACACACACACACACACACACTTAAAAATAAATTAAGAAAAAACACTAAGGTCAATGAAATGAAGCCATAGCATGGGATCTGGGAGGCAGATGGAGCCATCTTGCCATTGAGGGTCAGGTTTGTGTCCCACCGCCCAGTGTTAGGGGTGACACTTCCCTGTCCTCAGCTGGGAATTCCCTGTCCCCAAGCAAGGCGTGCCCAGGCTTGTTCCACCAGCAGCCTTTGCTGTGGTTTAAAGGACTCACACTGGGTGGTGGCTCACATCTTAGTCCCCCTGGGCAGACTACAGGACCTGTCCCGTCTCAGGGACAGCTGACCAGGACCCAGCAGCGGGAACCCAACAGCAAGACAGGAGCAAACAGAAAGCGAACCCCAAGAAACAAGGCTCCTGCAGAGCACCCCAGAAGATCGAAGTCCAGCACAAATGTCTCTGGGATAGAAGAGTGGGTTGAACGTCTGTGCACAGTAAAGTTAGCTAGGAAGAGAGCATGCTGCGACCCATTCCTGGGGAAGGCAGGGTCAGAAGCTGCTGTGGTTTCCTTTCCGTGGAGGGTGGATGATAAAAAAGACCTAACTTGTTTAGAAAAGGAAATAGGACTTGAACCAGCTCCGTCTCACCCCACACCTCTCAGCTCCGTCTCCAGCACTTGCTCTTCTAGGGCCTCCATGGCTAAGAACAAATCCTTCTCTCAAGAGATTTCAGAACAAAATGGGAGAGGCAGTGTGAGTAGGGATTGATGAATTAGCCCATTCTTTCTCCCGGCCAGCCGTGGCTTTCGCCACCCAGCAAGACTTGATTCTTCAACAAAACAAACCCATGTGTGCCCAGGCTGGCCAAGCATTCCAAGGTCTGTCCCTTCAAGTCACCGAGTGTTTGGGAACTCCTACCACTGCTTCCCAGAAACACTAAAGCTCCCAGGCCTCACACAAGCTGGGGCTGGCCTAAAGAAAACAGAGAGGTTGGAGGTGTGAGGGCCCTGGCAGAAAGGCTGTGTGTGGCAGAGGCTGGTTCACAGCCTCTGGCTTGACCACACTGCAGCGCACTGGAGAAAGAATCCGAGTTGTCCTGCCCAGCCCTCTCCAGCTACACATTTCCCACATCTCGGCAGTCCAGGGAGGAATTCCCACCGGTCCAGCTCTGGAAGCTGCTTCTGCGTTCTACACAATGGCACCCCACCCCACCCTGACCCTGGCCATCATAACGTTTTAACCCAACAACACATCCTACCAGATTTGACTTTCTATTTCAGACAAGGTATATTTATAAGCTTTTTTTTTTTTTTTTTTTTTTTTTTTGGCACTCCATATTCTAGACGGAGACTGTCCTGTGGAGCAAATAGGAATTGCTGGTCACAGGGGATGAGTCCAGAACATATCGCCAAGCAAGACAGACAGGTACACGGACTAGTAGTGTCTTCTGGAAACTTCCAGGGGTTCTGCATGTGCATTCCTTAAAAAAAACAAAACAAAAAACAAAACAAAACAAAACAAAAAAAACATGTTTTGATACACTTGTGTGTTTAGGTTTATATTTGTCCCTGAAAGTACTTCCTGTGGCATAACTTTTATTAAGTGCAAGATCACCTTAATGACCTAAAATGTGAAAAAACACCGTCAAGGAGACTGCTTCTTAGGGGCTCATGGCGTGAACATGATTGCCAACAACCCTGATAACACGAGTGTGGTCCCTGGGAACTCTGATGGCGGAAAGAGAACCAAACCCTGCAAGGTACCCTCTGACTTTCACATGGGCATCTGACCCCACAGTAAATAGACAACGAATACCTTTCAAAGGATATTTTAAACACTCCTTCTTCAGACCCCACCCACAGACTCCTTATTTCCTTGGTAAGTAGAATAAACTTGATGACATCATCTTCCACATACAAATTTGGTTGACTTTCTCATTGTTTCTTACACAACTGAGTTCTCATCTTTCAGTCACCCTAGTTTTCTACTTGTTTCATTGAGACATCGTGGGTCAGAATAAAAGACAGAACTTTTCCCATTAAAATAAATGAGTTTGGGGCTGGTGATGCAGCTCACTTGGTAGAGTGGGTTGCCTAGCATGCCGAAAACCATGAGTTCAGTTCCCCAACACCACATAATAACCAAGTGTGGTGGCATGTGCCTGTGGTCTCGGCACTAGAGGTGTGAAGATCAGGAGTTCAAGGCTTCAACTACACAGCAAGCTCTCAGCCGGCCTGTATATAACATACTCTGGTTATTTTCCCCATACACACCCTCCCTTAAGTTCCCTCCACTTCTGCCTGCCCCTCTCCCTCCTTACAAATCTTTTCCTCTATTTGTTCAGTGTCCTACAGCATTTAACAAGGGCTGTCTGTCTACGTGACGCTGCATTTGAACTAGCCCTCAGAATATGGTGGGCTCACAGTGGGCTTACAGCTGGATACGATGCCTTCCCCTCTCGCAGAACCTGTTAGCTGCCCATAAGTCAGCATCAAGTAGTAGAATTGGTTGAGTCCCTTCCACCTCCATAGCTGACTGGTAGGCGGCCCTGGCGTGTGTGTTCCTGGTGCCCACAGGAACAGCTGCTGTGAGTTCATGACTGCCGTGGCCTGTCATACTTACACCCCTCTGAGCCAGGCATGGTGGCACACACCTGCCTCTCAGTGCTGGGGAGGCTGAGGCAGGAGTCTCTAAAGCATGAGGCTAGCCTGGACTATGTAGTAAGATGCCTTTTCAAAAAGAGAAAAAGAGGATCTGGCAGGGCCGCTCTGTGGGAGAGGGTTGTTAGCATTCACAAGGCTCTGGGGTCCACCCTCAGCACCACAAAGTAAAATAAAAACCCAATTACAGAAACTTCCTTAGCTACACTAGGAAAATAAGTCAATAAAGAAGATATTAAAGCTTTATCTTCTTATGCATTGATTTTCTCACAGTGTCCAAGACAATCTTACACAACTAACTCAGGATCAAATGGCTGTCACAAGACTGAATTAGTGACCTTAACTGTCCAGTTCAGACCCTCTGAATTATGAATTCCTTGATAAAGTGGGTGAGACCTTCTTTGTTCTTAATCCTCACTCAGGTTCCGATGAAGTGGGTACCGTAGCCATGTTTTGGATGATGGGTACTACTTAACTGTGCGCGTCTAAAAGACACAATTGCATGTGGGATGGGCTTCGTTGACTGTTTCTGGGTAACAGGACTGTCCTTCATCTTCTGAGACATGCTTCCAGAATGTGCAGAATAAAACACCCCTTCAGCATCTTGGAGCTGAGGCGTGCTTAGGAGTGATTTGACTCTAATGCAAGCAGGCTTCCTGAGAGCGTATTGCACCTCCTGACCTTTTCCTCCCTTTCGCAGCCTGGAGTCAAGAGTCTCAGCCACTGTTCCATTGCTGCGAAGAGACGCCACAGCCAAGGCAACGCTTATAGAAGAGAGCGTTTCACCGCGGGCTGGCTTACAGTTTCAGAGGGTTAGTCCATTGTCATTATGAAGGATAGCATGGCGACCTGCAGGCACGCATGGTGATGGAGAAGTAGTTGAGAGACATATCCTGATCTTCAGGCAGAAAGAGAGAGAGAGAGAGAGAGAGAGAGAGAGAGAGAGAGAGAGAGAGAGGGATTGGGCCTGGCACAAGTTGTTGAACCCTCAAAGCCCACCCCCACACATAGTTCCTCCAACAAGGCCACACCTCCTAATCCCCAAATACTTCCACTCCCTGATGCTAAGCATTCAAATTCATGAGCCCATGGAGACCATTCTTATTCAGACCCCCACAGACATTTATGTTTGTGTTTCAGTTCAAGCCCAAAAGCTTCCCACAAGCTTGTTCATTGGAGAAGGAAGATTGTCTTCAAGAGTTTCTGGGGACAGATTCACCACAGACTGCCTGCAATTGAGGCTTCTGCCCTGGACCGGGAGTGAGCCAACCTCCAGGACTCTACCAGAGGCTCCAGGGGAGTCGTTCCTGCCTCAGCCTCTGAGATTGTGCCCTTCTGCTGCAGACAAATATTCCCACAGTTGCCTGCATTCCCTAGTAACCAGCTGTTTTAACTAGGGTTCCTATTGCTGCGACGAAACACTATGAACAAAGAGCAATTTAAGGAGGAAAGGGTTTATTTGGCTTACACTTCCAGATTATAGTCCATCATTGGAGGGAGTCAAAGTCAGAACAGGAACTCAAGCAGGGCTGGAACCTGAAGACAGGAGCTTATGCAGAGGCCACAGAGGGTGCTGCTTACTGGCTTGCTTCCCCTGGCTTGCCCAGCCTGATTTCTTATAGAACCCAGGACCACCAGGCCAGAGAAGGCACCACCCACAATGGGCTGCCCCACCTCCCCACCCCCATTGATCACTAATTGAGAAAATGCCTTACAGCTGGATCTCATGGAAGCATTTCCTTAGCTGAGGCTCCTTCCTCTCTGATGACTCTAGCTTGTGTCCAGTTGACACACAAAACTTAGCCAGTACAGCTGCAGACTTGATTTTGCAAAGGACTGCTCTCGGTTGGCACCCCAAAGCCCTTAAAGAACATTTGAGCTGTGGTACTCCTCAGAGCCATGATGGCTTTGGGCTTGCATCCTGCTGCTACTAAAGTTCAAACCTGTTTCACTTAAATTTCAAGTGGCAACCTGCTTTGAGTTGTTTTCATATTTTATTTAATTTTAAATACATTTTTAAAAGGTTGTTTTTATTATGTGCATCCTAGTGTTTTATTTTATGCATATGTGATATTACTGTGTGTTGCATGTGTCCCTGGTGCCCATGGAGGCCAGGGCCATCAGATCCCCAATGCCTGGAGTTATGGATGCTGGGAGACACCTGATGTGAGTGAGCTCTAGGACCTTCCCTGAGCATCCAAAAGCAGCAGGTGCCCTGGCTGCTGAGCCATCTCTTCAGCTGCCTGTTTGAAGTTTTGTTTTCTCCCCACTTAAGGCTGTACCCTCAAATACTGATATAAAGAACCCATAAACTTAGGCATTCCTTTAACCTGTCTGAAAATAACATAACTTTCTCATTATGTATCTGGAACACTAGGAGTTGACCTTTTCTTATAAAAATACATGCTGGGACTGTTGAAATGGCTCAGCAGCTGAAAGGATTGCCATTCTTCCATAGGATCTGGTTATTTTGGGAAGTACCTTTTAAAAAAAGATTTATTTATTATGTATACAGTCTGTCTGTATACTAGAAGAGGGCGCCAGATCTCATTACAAATGGCTGTGAGGCACCATGTGGTTGCTGGGATTTGAACTCAGGACCTCCGGAAGAACAACTAGTGCTCTTAACCACTGAGCCATCTCTCCAGCCTGGGAAGTAATTTTTTGATACACCAACTGTTCAGCTTGTTATACTTAGTTATTCTTTTTTAAAATTTATTTCATAATTTAATTTTACATATCAGCCACGGATTACTAAGTTATTCTTATCTCAGGTGTATGGGTGTTGTCTGCATGTATGTCTGTGTACCACTTACGTGCCTGCCACTTGCTGTCAGAGGCAGAAGAGGGTGTCAAACTGGAGTTATTGATGGTTGTGAGCCCCCATGTGGGTGCTGGGAATCAAATCCTGGAAAGGCAGCCAGAACTCGTAACTGCTGAGCCATCTCTCCAGCCCCTTCCTTGTGTTATTTTTTACTCAAGTGCTCAGTTCTCCCATCTGTATCTCCTTGGACGTTGGATTCAGGGCCAATGTTTATTCCGTTGAGTCTCACACCATGCTCCCCAGCGCCTCTAGGCATAGCCAAAGAAGGCCCTCTGGCCCCAGTAAAACCCAGTAGTTTGCCAATGTCTTCCCCAGTTAGGAATTAAAGGAATTTAGCCATAGGACTTGAAAATAAACGGAAGTCTCTTTTTAGCCATTTTTTTGTTATTAGTAGAGACCAAGATCCCATCCACTGCAAAGTGTTTCCCTAGGTATGAATGCCAGCGTTTGAGCCAGAAATCACAGATGATTGACTGTTACCCAGCAGTGGGTGGGTGGATTCCTGGCACCTTTTTTTTTTTAAGTTTTTTTTTCTTTTTTTTTAAAGTTTTTAAAGGAAAAAACAACTGAGCAGAAACTTGCACTTTCAATAGCTTTTTGTGGGAATGTAGATCAAAGAGGCTAGTTTTCAAAAATCCCCTTTTTGCAATAATTATAAATATGATTGTGCAAAGCCAAAAAAAAAAAAAAAAAATGTGTTCCAGGTCAATAGACAACTGACTTAGACTTTGCCTTTGAGGGCATTAACTAACAAGGCAACTTTAGTTTTAACTTTTTCATCTAATGGACTCTGGATCAAATGTTTACTTTTAAAATCTAAATATTTGCTTTTGCTAAAGCTAAACTGAAATGCTTGAGTGTGGAGCCGAGCATGTCAGTACTGAAAAGAAAAGTCTTGTTGGAGGTGGATGTGAAACCTACTGTGGGCCTTTAAGCAAATATATTATAAATCATTACATTTCCCTGAATAATTTTACCATTATATAGAATACATTTTAAAATTTGAATTAAATAAAATATTTTTAAACTAATTTTTAAAGTTATCTTATGAAGTAACGGGTTTCATTAGGCATACAAATCAAGTGACCTACATAAATAAGGCTTAACTACCTTCTGTGAGCAAAACTCCCAGGTGAGAAACGCTGTTTGACCTGTGGAATCCCGAGCATTGGATGTAGGGGTTCCAGCTGCATCAAATAAGAATAGATAATTAATCTGGTTTTGAGGTAAAATACTGGGTATGCTATGTTTGTCTGGTACTCTAATAAAACAAGAGACTAAAGCTTTATCTTGGAGTGCCTCGAATCTCTTCTTTCATGTTGTTTTCTAACCATTCTCCCTTTATTTGAAAGACGTTTTTATTCCTGTGAGTTCACACATATGCAGTGGGGCAGGCAGATCTGCCTCCCCTGGGGCTGGAGTTACAGATTTACAGGTGGTTGCGAGCTGCAGAACCAGGGTATTGGAAACTGAACTGGGCTCCTCTGGAAAAGCAGCATGCCCCCCCTAAGCACGGAACCGTCTCTCCAGCCCCTGTCCACATCCCAGCCCCTGTCCACATCCCAGCCCCTGCCCACATCCCAGCCCCTGCCCACATCCCAGCCCCTGTCCACATCCCAACCCCTGTCCACATCCCAGCCCCTGCCCACGTGTCTGTCCTTGGGTATCTCTCATTCATTTAATTTTTCTTTCTGTTTTATTCATAATCCATTCCCTTTGCACTCCTGACTTTCTGATGTCTCAAAACTAAGCTACTATGTGTTCCTAGGGGAGGAAGAAGCGGAGCTGGGAACTGTGAGGACAAGCAAATCCTCGCAGGGCTGCTCCACAGACATCTTCACCAGCTCTGGTTTAATTGGCAGCCACCGGCAAACAGGTAAACAGACAGCGTGGGGCAGACTGCATGGCAAAGATTCTTTCACATCCAGGAAGTTTTTCTGACCTGCTCAAATCCCATGTCTCCTGGTTTAGAACCAGGTCCCTCCTACCAATACCAGATCTTTTGAGAGCTTAAAGTGGTCCATTATAAATCTAAGGAAATACAATCGAACCAAGCATGAAAAGTTATGTAGAAATTTGGGCACTGTTTTGAGAGTTGATTGTACTGAGGAATCACAATTAAATGTTTTGGGATGTGATAACGATATTTTAGTTATGTTTAAAACAATAATCTTGAAGCCAGGCATAGCGGTGCCTTTAATCCCAGCACTGGGGAGGCAGAAGCAGGTGGATCTCTGTGAGTTTGAGGCCAGCCTGGTCTACAGAGCGAGTTCGAGGACAGCCAGGGATACACAGAGAATTCCTGTCTCGAAAAACCAACAACAACAATAATAAATATATAATTTTTTAAAACCCTTTTTTTTAGATCTAATCAAAATGTTCACAGGTTAATGTCATTTCTGGAATTAGCTTCATAATGTGTAGTGGGGCACATGGAAGAATGCATCAGATGACTGTGTTGGAAGTAGACAACGGGTTTACCTGAGTATATCATATTATTCTCTGCGGTTTTCAGAGTGGTTGAAATTTCCCCACACGAATTTCAGCAGCCAGGAAGACGAGGCAGAAGGACCCCCAGTTTGCAGCCAGCCTGGATTACATAGTGAATTCTAGGCCAGCTTGGGCAACTTATCTAAACCCTATCTAAAAACGCAGAAGAATTAAGTTAAATATTAAAAGTTATGTTTTGCACACAGGCACACTGGACTATAACCATTAAAAGAGAAAGTTCTGGTGCTTGCTACATCGTGGGTCAACCTTGAAGGTGTCACATTAGGTGAAGGAAGAGGGTCACGGAAGGACAGACACTGACCTGCTTACAGACGAAACCTAAGTATTTCAATTCATAGGAACAGGAGGGAGCATGACTGCCTCCCGCCATAGGGAGAATTATTTTGTAATTAGAGTTTCTGTTCGGTGGGATCGGCATAGTTATGGGGATGCTGGCGAGGGTTGTGCAGCGTGGCAAATGTACTCGGTACCACCGAACTGTACACTTAACTGAGTGGAAATGTGAGCTAGGGAAGTAGCTTGCTGTAGAGCTCCAAGGCGGTGTTAGATTCCCTACTGCGGGGAGAGGCAGTTAAAATGACTAAGTGTTGTGTTGCACATGACTTACCACAATTTGTAAAAGACATAGGGACCAGAGAGATGGCTCGTTGGTTAAGAAAATAAAAATAAAATAAATCTCAAAAAAAAAAAAAAAAAAAAATGTAGGGGGAACCATATTTCTGGTTTCTCCAAACTGCTCTGCTGTACACAATAGTGGCCTCTAGTGGCCACATCCATAAACTACATCCTTCTTGGGTCTCTGAGGGAGTTGAAGAATTAGTTACAACTATAGTTTAGATAGTTATAGTTTTCCTTGGTAAGAATTTTAGAAAAGAAACTCACTAAAGAGTAAGTGTATAAATTTGAAAGATGTTATAAGATAGTACTGTTAGTAATATAAGTTAGGATAGAAAGTAAATCAGGTACATTTTGGACTTACCAAGTAGGATAGATAATGGAATTATTTTCTCTGAATTTGTCAAATGCAAACGGACTAGCCATTGTTTAGATATTTATTACTTGTATATATGATATATAATTTTTGTACTTTTGTATATGGTTTTTCTTATATTAGTTATAACTTTTTTCCTTTTTATTAAAATAGAAAGGGGGAAGAAAAAAAAAAAGGCTGATAGATGGCCAGAGTGTGGTTTTGTCTCTGTTGTCAGTGATTACCAGATTTCCAGATTCTGCAGCCAGAATTGTTTTTATGACAATCTATATGATTTTTCCAAGATATAAAACAACAACAATACCACCAACTACATAACAAAAAAAGGACATTATATTATGCTCTCAGAGTAAAAGACATGCACTTTGCATTGGAAATATTTAGCATATCATATATAGTGCACACACACACACACACACACACACACACACACACACACACTTTGTTTTTACATCCCTTATTTGGAAACTAGACCTGGACATCTTATGGGCAGATATTACTCTGTAGACTGGACTTTAAGTCTGCTGCTCAGTTGAAGAACCCACTCTACATATGCTTTGCATAAATTCTCCCACAAGCAGAGAGGCATTGTGAGGAAGTAGCTGTAATTCCAGCCCTGTTGTATATAAGGTTCCTGCTGAATGTAGGATGATATCAGCAGTCTCACCCTTGGGCCCTGGTTTTCCCTGGGACCCTCCATGAAGTAATCAAAACTCTTCCTTGAATTCCAATGTGTGAAGTCTTCTATCTCCCAGAATCCCATCTCTAGACTGACTCCCAACCACCTTCCGCCGTCAGTACCTGTAGCACGAATTGTTAGAAGGTCTTATTAATAAAAACAAACCTAGAGCCAGGTATTGGGGTGAGTGCTGGAAGATCAGAGAAGCAGAACAAGCCTCAGCTTCCTCACCTCGCCAGTTCCTCAGCTGATCCTGTTTGCTCAGACTGGAAGTCTCTGAGTCCTCATTCAAACATATCTCAGCTGAACTGCTGCTAAAAGCTGAAAAACGTAACCAGCTCTAAGTTCCTGGTCCTCAGGCCTTATATACCTTTCTGCTTTCTGCCATCACTTCCTGGAATTAAAGGTGTGTGTCACCATGTCTGGCTATTTCCAGTGTGGCTTTGAACTCACAGAGATCCGGATGGTTCTCTGCCTCTGGAATGCTAGGATTAAAGGTGTATGCTACCACTGCCTAACCTTTATGTTTAATATTATGGCTGTTCTGTTCTCTGACCCCAGATAAACTTATTAGGGTGCATAATATTTTGGAGAACACAATATCATCACAGTACCAAGCTCCTAGCTGGTCGAATACAGTGTATTCTATGCATTCCAGGGGTCTGCTTGCCATAAAGTGAAAGTCAACAACATTTGTTGAAAGATTCTATGCAGAAAGCAAGTCTCAACAGATACAAAAAATTGAAATAACCCCTGTATCTTACCAGACCACCATGGATTAAAGCTGGATTTCAACAACAGCAAGCCTACAAACTCATGGAAACTGAACAACTCTCTCCTGAGTTACCATGGGTCAAGGAAGAAATAGAGAAAGAAATTAAAGACTTCCTAGAATTCAGTGAAAACAAATGCACAACATACCCAACTTATGGGACACAATGAAAGCACTGCTAAGAGGGAAGTTCATAGCCCCAAGTGCCTTCATGAAGAGTTTGGAGAAATCTCATACCAGCAAATTAACAGCACACCTGAAAGCTCTAGAACAAAAAGAAATGAGCTCACCCAGGAGGAGTAGCCAGAAAATAAACTGAAGACTGAAATCAATAAAATAGAAACAAAGAGAACAATACAAAGAATCAATGAAACAAAGAATTGGTTCTTTAAGAAAACCAACAAAATAAATAATACCCAAATCAACAAACTTAGAAATGAAAAGGGGGATATAATAACAGACTCTGAGGAAATACAGAGAATCATTAGGTCCAACTTCAAAAACCTGTACTCCACAAAATTGGAAAATCAAAAAGAAGTGGACAAATTTCTTGATAGATACCACTTACCTAAGTTAAATCAAAATCAGATAAACAATTTAAATAGACTGATAACCATAAGGAAATCCCAGAGATGAAGGGGTGGTTCAACATATGAAAATCTGTCAATGTAATCCACCACATCAACAAACTGAAAGGAAAAAACCTTATGATCATCTATCTCATTAGATGCTGAAAAAGCCTTTGACAAAATCCAACACCTTTCATGATAAAAGTCTTGGAGAGATCATGGATACAAGGGACATAACGATAAACAGGAAGAATCAACACCCTTTACAATAGCCTCAAATAATATGAAATACCTTGGTGTAACTCTAATCAACCAAGTGAAAGACCTGTATGACAAGAACTTCAAGTCTTCGAATAAAGGAATTGAAGAAAATATCAGAAGATGGAAAGACCTCCCATGCTCATGGATAGATAGGATTAACATAGTAAAAATGACAATCTTACCAAAAGCAATCTGCAGGTTCAATGCAATCCCGGTCAAAATCCCAACACAATTCTTCACAGACCTTGAAAGAACAATACTCAACTTCACATGGAAAAACAAAAAACTCAGGGTAGCAAAAACCATCCTGTACAATAAAGGAACTTCTGGAGGCATCACCACTCCTGATTTCTAGCTCTACTACAGAGCTGTCATAATAAAAACCAAATGGTATTGGCATAAAAACAGACATGTGGACCAATGGAATCGAATCAAAGACCCAGATACAAATACACACATCTATGAACACCTGAATTTCATACAATGAAAAAAAGCATCTTCAACAAATGGTGCTGTCTAACTGGATGTCAGCATGTAGAAGAATACAAACTGATCCATATTCATCACCCTGCACAAAACTCAAGTCCATGTGAGTCAAAGACCTCAACATAAATCCAGACACACTGAACCTGAGAGAAGAGAAAGTGGGAAATAATCTTGAACTCATGGCACAGGAGACAACTTCCTAACAGAACACGGATAGCACAGGCACTGAGATCGACAATTAACAAATGGGACCTCATGAAAGTGAGAAGCTTCTGTAAGGCAAAGGAGACTGTGTCATTAGGACAAAACGGCAGCCTAGAGAACAGGAAAAATTCTTCACCAACCCCCGCATCCGACAGAGGGCTGACTTCCAAAATATATAAAGAACTCAAGAAACTAGATATCAACAAACCAAATAATCCAATTTAAAAATGGGGTACAGATCTAAACAGAGGAATTTCAAATGAATGAGAAACACTTAAAGAAACGTTCAACATCCAAAGATATCAGGGAAATGTAAATCAAAACGACTCTAAGATTCCATCTTACACCTGTCAGAATGGCTATGATCAAAAACACTGATGACAGCCTATGTTGGAGAGGATGTGGAGAAAGGGTAACACTCCTCCACTGCTGATGGGAGTGCAAACTTGTGCATGACCCAGCGTTACTGCTCTTGGGCATATACACAAAGGATGCTCAATCATACCACAAGGACACTTACTTGTTCAACTATGTTCACAGACACTTTATTTGTAATAGTCAGAACCTGGAAACAACCTCGATGTCCCTCAACCAAGGAATGAATGAAGAAAATGTGGTACATTTACACAATGTACTCAGGTAATTAATCAGCTGTTAAAAATAAGGACACCAGTAAATTTGCAGGCAAATGGATGGAACTAGAAAGAATCATCCTGAGTGAGGTAACCCAGAATGAAAAAAGACAAACATGGTATGTACTCACTCATAAGGAGATATTAGCTAAAATAAGGGATAACTATGCAACAATCCACAGACCTAGAGAGACTAGGTAACAAGGAGGGTTCATGGGGAGACACCCAGATCTCCCTGGGAAGGGGAAATAGAAGAGATTTTGTGAGTGGACTGAGGGAGGGTGGAGATATGAACATGAGCGATCAGGTTAGGGAGGGGGCGTGGGGGGGAAGAATGCTGAGGGGGACTGCTGGGAGGGGGGGTACATTTTGGAGTAGGGTGGAAGCCTGCCACAGGGGACTCTCCCAGGAGTCAACAGAGAGGACCCCAACTTAGACCCCTAGAGATAGCCTATAAGTAGCCTGAACTGGCCATCTCCTGTGACCAGATTGGTGCCTGGCCCAATTGTCATTAGAGAGGCACCATCTAGCAACTGATGGAGGCAGATGCAGAGACCCACAGCCAAACATTAGGCGGAGTTCAGGAATCCTGTGGAGGAGGAGGAGAAGAGGGTGTAGGAGCCCGAGGGGCCAAGGACACTTCGGGAAGACTCACACAATCAACCTGGGCTCATAGGAGCTCACAGAGACTGAACTGACAACCGGGGAGCCTTTGTGGGACTGACCTTGACACTCTACATGTATGTTACAGTTGTGTAGCTTGGTCCTCCTGTGGGACTCCTAACAGGGGGAACAGAGTCTGTATCTGACTTTTACTAGCTTTGGGGACCCTACTCCTCATACTGGGTGGCTTGTCCAGCCTTAGAACATGGGGAGGTGCTTAGTCTCACTATAACTTGATAAGCCATGTTTTGTTGATACTCATGGGAGATCTGCTCTTTCCTGGGTGGAGCAGCAGGAAAGGGGGGGGGGGCGGGGGGATGGGAATGGGGAGGAGAGACTGGGAGGGAAGGATGGGAGGAGGCTGCGGCCAGGATGTAAAATAAACAGATGGATTAAAAAGTAAAATAAAATAAAAAGATTCTAAGTAGAGGACTGGAGAGATGGCTTGGCGGCTAACAACACTGACTGGTCTTCCAAAGAACCCATATTCAATCCCTAGCACCTACATGGCAGCTCACACCTGTGTCTAATTCTAGTTCCAGGAGATCCCATGTCCTCCTCTTACCTCTGAGGACATACATGCAGGCAAAATACCCATGCACATAAATTTAAAAATCAATTAAAAATCAATTAGTGTTTTAAAAGGATTCTTGCCGAAGACACGGTTGCCATCCTTCCTCCCCCGCTCCTCCCATCTTCCTGCATCTAGACCTTACTAAGGTCCTTTACTGGTCACTCGTCATCACTAAGCTCTTGAATATACCCAGTTGAGGCCATTTTTAAAACCAAGAACTAGCAAAAGACAATACTACAACAAGCGCGCTCTCTCTCTCTCTCTCTCTCTCTCTCTCTCTCTCTCTCTCTTCAAATAGTGGGACCTGAACCTGGGACCTCTGCACACTGGGTGAGCTCTCTAGCATTAAGTTTTTAGCCCCAGCCATCTTTGCTTTTTATTTTGAGAAAAAAATTCATGAAACTGCTCATGCTGACTCTGACTCACTCTGTAGCCCAGGCCATCCTCCTGCCTCTGCCTCTTGAGTAGTTGGGATTACAGGCCAGAGTCATGAGGGCCAGCTTCTAATTGACCTTTGTAATGCCAGGATCCAGAGACAATTCTACACACTGGAGTAAGTGTTCCAGGGCTGAGCAGAGGAGATTGGCCTTGTAGATGGGGTTAAAGAAAACAGATACAGGGCCTGGAGAGATGGCTCAGTGGTTAAGAGCCCTGGCTGCTCTTCCAGAGGTCTTGAGTTCAATTCCCAGCACCCACATGGTGGCTCACAACCACCTGTAATGAGATCTGGTGCCCTCTTCTGACATAAATGCAAACATGCAGGCAGAACACTGTATACATAATAAATAAATCCTTTAAAAAAAAAAAAAAAAAAAAAAGGCAGATACAGGAGTAAAAGTCAGAACCCAAGGTTTCTAGGCCTGTTCTCATAGCCTGGTAGCTTTTAACTATGTCATTTCTAAAAATAAAGTTAATTTAGCAAGTTAATACACATAAGACACACACAAATCCTTTGAAGACTGTCAGAAAAATGAACAAAGTTTTGGAAGCAAAAAAAAAAAAAAATCTTAAATCAGCCATTTCGAACATCGACAAGTGGTTCTGTTAAGCTTGTTGGTGAATCTGAACATTGACACTGTGTGGGGACTCCCCAGCCATGATCACTGGCATTCCCCAGAGTCTGAATGTGCACTACAAGCTGCAGATCTTTGAAAAGTTACAGGCGAGACCCACACAGGCTGTGACTGGTTTTAGAACACTCCCCCACAGGCCAGAACCTGCTCTAAAATCGGTACGAGTAAGAGTTATACTGATTTCAGAAGCAAAATCAAGACCAGGGTAAGTAGACAAAAATATTTTGATCCTTTAAAGAGAAAACAAGGACCAGTGAGATGACTCAGAAGGTGAGACCGTTTGCCGCAGATCCTGGCAACCTGTGTTCAAGCCCAGGCGCCCGCAGTAGAAGCGATCCAACTCCCAAAAGTTCTCTGACCTCCACACATGTTCTGTGACACACATGCACACACCACACACACACAAGCACACACACACACACACACACACACACATACACACACACCACACACACACACACACAAGCACACACCACACACACAAACCACACACACACACACACACACACACCACACACACACACACACCACACACACACACACACCACACACAAGCACACACCACACACACAAACCACACACACACACACATACACACACACACACACACCACACACACACACACACCACACACAAGCACACACCACACACACACACACACACACACACACACACACACACACACACACACTTATTTTAAAGAAAACAAAAGCCTGGCATGGCAGTGCAGGCATATAATCCTAGCACTCAGGAAGTCAAAACAGATGAGTCAGGAGGACCAGGAATTCCAGGCCAACCTGGGCTACATAATGAAGTCCAGGCTAGCTCCAACTTCAGGGTGAGCCCCTATATCAAAGAAAGCAAAACATTAACAACAACAACAAAGCCAAGAAAAAAACAACAGGCAGTGTGTGTGTGTGTGTGTGTGTGTGTGTGTGTGTGTGTGTGTGTGTGTTGTTGCTATTGTTGTTTTGAGACAGGGTCTCATTACATAGCCATGGCTAGCCTGGAACTCAGAGATCCTCCTGCCTCCACCTTCTGAGTACTGAGATTAAAGTGCATCCACCACACTTGAATTCCTGCTCCCCCTGCCCGGTCCCCAGTGTTGGGATTGCTGGCACGCCCCACCACACCCAGCTCAGACTCTGGAAACATTCTCCTGACCACAGGCTTCCAGACTTCTATTAAAGTAGCAGATCTGTCTCCAAAACAAAGGCCCCACCTGGGAAATACCCTAGAAAAGAGGGAAGCTAGAGTTTGGCTTTTCTTTGCTTCTGATGTTGCTTTGAGACTGTATTTTCTGAGACCTTTCTTTAAGAATCGAGGGTGACAGAAATGAGCCTCCGTCTGAAAGACATAGAAAATGAAGAGATATAATTCTGACCTCATTATGGGCACATCACTTCCTGTGCTGTAGCCTGGATCTGACATGCACTCCAAAGGCTCATGTGTTACAGGCTTGCTTGCCAGCCCACGGTGCCAGAGGAAGGGGGGTGGGGGGAGCTTCACCACAGGGAGTGAGGTCATCGACATGTCTTTGAAGGGCATGTCAAGACCTTGGCCCTCTTCCCCATGTTTTGTTTCCTGACTTCCATGGAGAGAGCTATATCTTCAGCCACGTTCTCCGTCCATGATACATTGTGAGTTCAAGGCCAGTCTGGTTTACATAGAGCATTCCAGGACAGCCAGGGATATGTAGGGAAACTCTCTCTTAAAATTAATTACTAGCTGGGGCTGGAGAGATGGCTCAGAGGTTAAGGGCATTGACTGTTCTTTCAGAGGTCCTGAGTTCAATTCCCAGCACCACATGGTGGCTCACAACCATCTATGAAGAGACCTGATGCCCTCTTCTGGCCTGCTAGCATACAAGCAGACAGAACACTGTATATGTAATAAATAAAATGAATCTTTTAAAAAATTAATAACTAGTTAATTAATTTTTAAAATGGCGGCATATGATTAAAAAGCCACATATGCTCCTTCAAATAAGGTCAGACATTAAGAAGGTTACAAAGTGAAAGTAATTTTCCTCCACCCAAACCTGTCCCCTGAGGTCACCACACCCTTCCGAGTGTTTATTCCACAGTCATACAAGCTTGTAAGTGATGTGTAAATTAGGAAGTTTCTAAAAATATTTACCTTGTGTGTAAAGTGTGTGTGCCTGAGTGTATGTATATGCATCATGTGCATGCAGGGGCTGGAGGCGATCTGAAGATTGCATGCGTCCTGGAGTTACAGACATGGTGAGCTGACATTTGGGTGCTGGGAACCAAACTGGGGTCCTCTCAAGAGCTCAAGTAAGCACTCTTAAATGCTGAGCTATATTACCCTAGTCATAAATGAGAAGGTTTTGTTTTTTACTTTTATGGAGGAGGACTTTTGTTTTGAAATCTCTTTTTATGGAGGAGGACTTTTGTTTTGAAATCTCTTTTGTTGCTGTTGTTTGACTTCTTGGTTTGTGTTTGAGACTGGCCTCAAGTTCACTGATGTAGTCAGGTGATCTTGAATTCCTAATCCTCCTGCCTCAAGAGCTGGGATGACAGGCAATGCTCCCACACCTGCCTGGTGCTCCCACACCTGCCTGATGCTCCCTCACCTGCCTGGTGCTCCCTCACCTGCCTGGTGCTCCACACCTGCCTGGTGTTCCCTCACCTGCCTGGTGCTCCCTCACCTGCCTGATGCTCCCACACCTGCCTGGTGCTCCCTCACCTGCCTGGTGCTCCCTCACCTGCCTGGTGCTCCCTCACCTGCCTGGTGCCCCTACACTTGCCTGATGCTCCCTCACCTGCCTGGTGCTCCACACCTGCCTGATGCTCCCACACCTGCCTGATGTTCCCTCACCTGCCTGGTGCTCCCTCACCTGCCTGGTGTTCCCTCACCTGCCTGGTGCTCCCTCACCTGCCTGATGCTCCCTCACCTGCCTGGTGCTCCCTCATCTGGCTGATGCTCCCTCACTTGCCTGATGCTCCCTCATCTGGCTGGTGCTCCCTCACCTGCCTGATGCTCCCTCACCTGCCTGATGCTCCCTCACCTGCCTGGTGCTCCACACCTGCCTGGTACTCCACACCTGCCTGATGTTCCCACACCTGCCTGGTGCCCCTACACCTGCCTGGTGCTCTCTCACCTGCTTGATGTTCCCTCACCTGCCTGATGCTCCCTCACCTGCCTGGTGCTCCCTCATCTGGCTGGTGCTCCCTCATCTGGCTGATGCTCCCTCACTTGCCTGATGCTCCCTCATCTGGCTGGTGCTCCCTCACCTGCCTGATGCTCCCTCATCTGGCTGGTGCTCCCTCACCTGCCTGGTGCTCCCTCACCTGCCTGGTGTTCCCTTACCTGCCTGGTGTTTGTTCTTTTTGTCCTTTCTGAAGTCATTCTGTAACTTGCTGTATGTCCCCCTATATATTGTGGCCAGTGGCTCATGTTTTTATTATTTTCCTTTGTGGATATACCATACTTTGCTCATGTATTTCCCTACTGACAGACACTTGGATCTTTACAGTATTTTGTAATTAAAATAATACTCAAAGAACACCTTGGATTGACATGCTTGCACTCGTGTACCCTGTTTCCATGGACACTGTTGGGGTGGTAAGTGTGCACAGTACCCGGTGCCCAGGGCCCAAGCACCCTGCCATTGCTGCCCTTCTTCTGCTCAGGGGCGTGCATTCCTCTCTTCCTAGCTGTACATCTAGTGGAAAGCCCCCGGCCCCAAGCTCACAGCCCTCTTTAGTGCTCAGAACTTTGTTTATCAAAAGCCACACCACCTGTTTCTTGGGGGCCAAGAATAGGACTAACTTCAGGAGCTGATTCAAGGACATCTTGATTTGTGCTGCTGATTGAGCACACGATTCCACCAATAGACACATATATGAATACATCCTAGTACATACATAAGGCGGGGTAATAAGTGGTACTTTTCAACATCTTAAGCTTTGCTTAGATGGTACGTTCCTATCATCTCAGCACCAGGAGGCTAAGACAGCAGGATTGTAGTGAGATCAAAGCCAGCCTAGGCTACATAGCAAGACTCTATCCCAAATTAATAAATATAAAAATAGTTCTAAAACAAACATCATTTTAATTAAAACCTATCTTTCATGAGAAGAAAAGTCTATATTTGAAGCCATACAAACTAACAAATATTTTTTTAGAGTTCCTACCACTTGAGTTATACCAAATGAGAGGAAAACATTTGTACCAGGCACTCCCTATTTTATCTATGATTGCTTAAGTAGCTCCTGGAAAATAGTAAATACAAAAAACAAAAACTTTAAGGTTTAAAAGCAAACAAACAAAAACTTCAACAATAACAAAAGGTGTGGCACGCTGCATTCCTGGCTGGAGGCCCCAAGGGTCATGTGAGTGGTTACCTTTTCCATCAGCTTCTAGAAACGACCACACATTAACTGGCATCTGCTCACACCCTTCTCACATCTCCTTGCTCTGACCCACCTCTTCTGCCTCCCTCTTCCATACTGGAGAATATATTTTTATTGTATTGGATCCCCCTCCCACACGGCCAAGATAACCTTGTCAAGGTCAACTGATGGCCATCTGTCATCTGTGATCTGAATCCTCGTTGTGAATAAGTCATACACATAGGTTCTAGAGAGTAAGCTGCTGTGGCCGTCTCAAGAGACCGTTATTTACCAACTACAGACACCAGGAGTTAGAAGGTGGGGACAGAGGCCTCCCAGCAGCTTCTGAGGAATCCAAATCTATATATGAAGAACGTCTTTTGGCCCTGAGGCATGGAAGAGAAGGAGGGCTGACCAGCTCTTTGCAAGGATAATGACTGACAGGTAGAATAAATTGACTGATGTTGAAATAGTTGGCCTTTATCTGTGGCTGGGCTACCAAGGCGCTTGGATCTAAGAAGGACAGGGGACCTCTGAAACACCACAGCCCTAGCTTCCTAGGTGGGGTCTACGGGCAGTTGGAAAGACCTTGTGTGGACTCTCTTATGTCCTCCACAACCAGGGTACATAGGGAGCCACTCTGGCATGTTCATCAGCCTTACACACACAACTGGAGACCTGGAATTGGGATTAATGCCCTATCTCAGAAGGCCTGGGCACCAGACAGGCACAGTCAAGCCTCTCCCACAGGCTGGTGAGGTCCAGTACTTGTACTCTGCAAACTTCCCAAACTCCTCAGAGCTGGGCGTGTCATTTGTCTGTAATCCTCAGGACTCAGGGAGCTGGGGCAAAGAATCGAGTTAAAGGTCCATCCTGGGCCACAGAGTGAGTCCCAGTCTCCAAAAGAAGGCTCACAGGTTTGAAGAGTCTGGGCCTCAGAGAGTTGTCAATACTGTGGCCTTCAGGCCTTTGTTGTGTTGAGGCCTCATGTCATGGTGGAACAAAATCAGCCGTCTCACTGTTGGGAAATATAAGAGAGGATGAAGAAAAGCCCAGGTCCCACCATGCCTTGCAAATACAGGTCCCCAGTGACCCAAGAGCCTCTTAGAGGTTTTGCCATCTCCCAATAGTACTGCCCCGAGGAGCAAGCTTTTGCCACCTGGGCCTTTGGAGGCTGCTTAAGATGAAACACAGTCTCATTCACCCAGACAGTAGTTCACCAGGGCCTAGAGTTCTCCACATTTTCTATGAAGAGAAATGTATTTCTACCAAAAGTCAAGTTTTATCACACAGCTGTATGGCCCTCCAAATCACTCTACTTCTCGCTTGCTAGTACGTGATGAATGATCTCTTGTACAAATTTACCTCATTGTTTTGAAGCCTGCCTAATGTGGATCGTTATGGCCATGCTAGGATGTGCCAGTCAGCCTCTCCTGTTGGCATTTAAGGCACTTCCAACTGCAGATGTGCTGGATGGGGGCATCTGGGTGGGAGTGTGGAGAGGCTTGGCCTCTATGGCAGGCCTCTATGTCTCCAACTGTGCCTGCCTTTTCAAGTGTCATGACCTCAGGAATGGGGACCTGGCAAGACACAATGACCCTTTTCTATTCCTTGGAACAAGTGGTTTCCTCTAAGGAAGGTACTTTTCCGGAAAACATGTTATTTCAAGGCCTCTTGATTCCAGAATGCAGCAAGTCCCACAGAGAAACCCTGCCAGGTTTCAGAGCCAGGCACTGTGGAGAGAGGGCAATGGGCGTGTCCTTCCCCTGCCTCCTACAGCTGGGGGCTCAGGAGCTCTATCTTTCATCTTGCAAACAAGCTAGGCGGGCCTCTCATCTCTGCACCCCAGCGTGTTGTGGTGGAGGCCCAGGACTAGCACGCACTGGCTAGAGCGCCCAGAATTCACACAGCTCATTCATCCAGCCCTTCACCTAGGGCTGGGGCTGACAAAGAAGCCCCGTGGCAGGAGAAGTTAGACGTGGAGAGCAAGCTGAGCAGGAGCTTCAACACCCTCCCTCGTGGACTGAAGTCTGCTCTTCTGGGGTCCCAGCCCTCAGGGCAGGAGGAGGGAGGGGTGGGCGCCTCGGCTCGGGAGCTACCAGGAGAGATTGCAGGTGGCAAAGGCCCCATCTCCAAAGCAGATGTGCAGCTAGAGATGGGTATCAGTAAGTTTGGCTTAGGTAAAGCCTGAGGAGCCAGGTCCCCCAGCATCCATTCCTCCTGAAGATGCGCACTGGACTCTGCTGCGGTAACACAGACATGATAAGCAACCCAACCTTGCTCCTGCAGAGTTGCTATTGCCCCCAAAACACTCATAAAGCGGCAGCTCGGCGCCCCCATCTGAGCAATGGAGATCGTGGGGCTGCTGTGGGCAGACAAGGTGATATACGGTGAGAACATAGTGCCTGCTGCATTGTAAGAATCTGTGGAAACTGCCAGTAGCGATGGAGAGAGTGGAAAAAGAGCTGGATTTGGAACTGGGAGGGCTGGGTGCCAGAGTGGCACTGCCCCAGATTCCTAGGCTGGCCTGGAGCAGCTGCTCCCCCGGCTCGCAGCAGCTAAACATTCCCTGCTTTGCTGGTGTTCCGGTGCCGGTGCCGTTCTGCCTTGTCCTTACACAGCTACCTTTCTCTCTGGGGACCTTTGGCAGTGAGGAGGCTCCCTGCTGGCTGTTGCTGGGTCTCTCCACATCCCTCATGCACCATACAAATACCACACACACCAGGCACACAAACATACCACACCAGCCACAGTCAAACGACACACAACACACACACACACACACACACACACACACACACACACACGCATACCACATACTCCACGTGCACACATCACATACACACACACACACACACATGCATACCACATACTCCACGTGCATACATCACATACACCCTGCAAACATACCACCCCTCAACGCACACATAACATGCCACACATCACATTATCACACACATACCACAGGTGCTGGCTGGTTTTATGTCAACTTGACACAAGCTGGAGTCTGAGAGGAGGGAGCCTCAGCTGAGAAAATGCCTCCGTAAGACTGGGCTCTAGGCAAGCCTGTAGAGCATTTTTTAAATTAATGATTGGTGTAGGAGGGCCCAGCCCACCGTGGGTGATGTCATTCCCCGGCAGGTGGTCCTGGGTTCTATAAGAAAGCAGGCTGAGCAAGCCAGTCAGCAGTACTCCTCCATGGCCTCTGCAGCAGCCCCTGCCTCTGTTTGAGTTCCTGTCCTGACTTTCTTCGATGATGAACAGTGATGTGGAATCATAAGCCAAATACACCTGTTCCTCCCAAGTTGCTTTGGTCATGGTGTTTTTATCACAGCAACAGGAACCCCTAAGATACCACATATACTACACAGGCACTGTGCATGTTGCACATACCACGTATCATGAACCATACACACACACACATCAGATACATCCAACACACCATACATGTACATGCACATACACAATCCATGCGCACGTCACAGCCTAAAAAGTGGCTCTTCGCTCTGCTCACCAATACCATTGTCAACCCTTATGTTGCTCCCCTCTCTGCTCTCTTCTGACAGCCTCCTGCCATCTTTAGCCAGATCCTCGGCCTCTCAGACTCATCCTGTCCCCCTAGAGTTACCAGATAAAATGCAGGATGCCCCGAAACACTTGATCTTACATAGACAACGGACAATTTGGTGTGCCTTCTAAACATTTCATGAAACACATTTATACTAGAAATTACTTGTCATCTGCATGAATTTCCAGCTTATCTGGCAGTATTATGGCTTTATTTGTTAAATGTGGCAACCCCACTGCCTAGACGCTCTGTTCTGTGTTCTCCCCCACTTTCCTGCTCCAGCTCTTGCTGTCCTCTCAGCCCTGTCCTTGGTCAGCTTGCCCCACCCAGGGAGGACAACCATCCCTTTTCGAAGGCCTCTCCCTGCCCTCACACCCACCTCCACAGTCGTCTGAGAGCTTGGGATCCATGTCCTGCCTCAAGAGTCACCTCCCTCCCCACTGCAGCAGCAGTGGCCCTGCCTTCCTTTGTGCCTGGACCCTGAACATGCCTACTCTGGAAAAAACATGGCTGCCTCAGTGGTCTGCTTAGCATGGACTGCCTGGAAACAGGCTTCCCTTGGGAGGTGATTGGTGTCCATCCTCTTCTCCTTCGGGCCAGGCCAAGCTGCTGTCTCTCTGCCCCACAGGTTCTCTACGCCAGCACCTTCCTGGATCTGCTCACTGGTTTCTTCTACCCTCCAGTCCAGCTCAGGGACCTCCTCCTCCTCCTAAACTTCCCTGGGCTCCCCACCCCCACCCTCCAGCACCCAAAGCATGTTGTTCCTGATCTGTCAGTACAGGGAGCAGGTCTGCCTGACTGTGGGGAGCAGGTCTGCCTGACTCCCACCTTCTCTGATCACACAGAGCTCTATCTGCACTCACTGAATGGCAAGCAGGTGAATGAGTAATGGAATGAATGGGTAAAGCGCATGGGTACATGAAGAAATAAGATTCAGTATGTGACTGGGTGAGTAAATGGATATCATAGTTAGGGTATCTATTGCTGTGATAAAACACCATGACCAAGAGCCACTTGGGAAGGGGACACACACACACACACACACACACACACACACACACACACACACACACGGTCCTAAGCTCAAGCGCTTCATTGTTTTTGGGGCTCACCCACCTCCAAGCAGTCTGGGTATCCCTGGGACTCTGCAGAGTTCCTGTGGACCACCAAGGAAGGTCTTCAGAGCCTGCCTCAGGGCAGAGCTCCGCCCAGGGTGAAGCCAGACCCTTGGCGAGCAATCACTCAGAGGGAACTAAGGTAAGGGTTGACTCAGTTTGACTTCGTCCTCTGCCCTGCTTCCACATTTCCACTCACAGATGCTCATCGCCAGCAGACATCTTTCAGCCTGCAACGAGGCCCTCCACTTAGCCCCCAGCACTCCCTGCCCTCCCTTCTGGCATATCTATGAAAGCCCTAGTCAGGCACTTGGTGTCCAGGGTGATGAGGACATGTTTCCAGGAGCTTCTGTGATCTCCCCAGATTCACTCCATCTAGCAGCCTGACTCCCTTCCGGCACCTCGTCCCCGCCATCTCCACCTCCATATCCCTCCAAACCCAAGCCCACCTCTCTGGGTCCTTTCTGTGGCAGCCACGTGCCTGACACCCTCACATCCCAGAGCCCCTTTTTCCATTTTGTCCCCTTCAACAGGGCGGTCCTGAGACAGTCACCTATTCAGGGCTAGATGCAGATATCCAGGAGGCCCATGATTCTCCACTCCTCAGATCACAGTCTTTAAATACGAGATGGCATCTATTCTGTGATCATAGAGAGGGTAGATTTTCTATTAATAAGAAACAAATGTCCCTTTATTTGTGGTAAAAACAACAACTTCTTCACATGCAGCGAAATGTAACAACATTTAACTTTTTTGGAATTGTCTCTCAGTTCACAATGTTTGTATCATTCCTAAGTGACGCAAATCCCTCACATCTGCTAAGAATAGACACGGTCTGTCAGACTATAGCAATAAAGCAAGTCTTGTTCAAAACGTGCTTTAAGTCTTCTCGGTGGCTTCCTGCTGATGAAACACCTTGTGCTTTCTGCAGCACTTTTACTATTTATTCTGCTTCCTTTTGTGGTTTTTCCCAAGCAGATTTGGAAAGACCCATAAAAGGATATACGTTCACAATTATAAAATAAGTCACTTGTTCCCAGAAAACAGCTCTTTGGTTTCAGAGTTTCAGGGCTGATTAAGGAGCAAGTCTCAGGGTTGGGCAATGTGAGGCATCCAAAAATACAAACAAATAAGAAGTAGTTCCTCAAAACGTCCACTTGAGGGCACGGGCTCCTTGGGTGGCGCGGCCACCTTTATCACGGGCATCCTGCTGACAGGGTGCTAACTTCTGCGGAGGTTCCACAGCTACCCCACCATAGAATGCCACACAGTGTCTGTCCACACCTCCTCATCCTCACTGTAAGCAAGGCCCAGCTGATTTCTCAGCTAAGAGGAACCTCACATGCGATCCTAACACCTCAGGTCCCCCAGGATAGAGGGCAGAGCAAGCAGATCGGAGAGAAAAGGGAAGAAGTTTGTGGAACATGTAAAGACAGAGAGGCCTGGGAAGAGCAAAATGCCAGACAATGGTGCCTGAAAGGTAGGCAGGCCTGAACCAGTAGCAGAGCAAAGCTGAGGGACTGCCAGCCTCACACAACAGTCCAGAAGTTCTGGGCACTTGGCAATGGCCGGGATTGGAGACCAGGCCCTGTGAAGAGCGATGCTTCCTGGTGAAATGTGGCCACGGTGAAGCTGTTCCTGGGGTCCCTGTCTGGGTCTTGGGTCTTCAAGTCATAGCTGAAGTAGCAGAGGATGCAGGTGATGGCCATGGTGACAGCAAACAGCACTGCCACCATCCCGATCACTGCGGTCTCCATGGTTTCCAAGTGGCTCTTGTCACACGAAGGGGGTCTCTGAGACTTAGTGTCCCATCAAAAACAGGGGTTCTATGCTGGATGGCCGTCTCTCCTCAATCTTTTAAGACGCTGGTCTGAGGTCTTGGATTGTGCCATCCTAGGCCAGTGACCCTTCTGCTGGAATCAGATGATCCCCGGTCTAGTTTTTAACCTCAGGTCAGACGTCCAAGAGATGTGGTCAACTCCACTAGCCTCTTCTCGGAGCGCCATCAGGAGAGATGTAAGCACCTGATTCCCTGGACATGGAGGAGGCAAGTGAAAGAGAAGCAGAAGATGTTGCTGAGATGCCAGGCTGTCCATTAGCAATGCCTCAGGACTTCAAGGTGACTGATTAAAAAAAAAAAAAAAAAAAAGGCAACTATACACTCAGGAAAACAAAAGCCTCCCCTTTGGTGGACCCAGGAGGAGCCTGGCTTCTCTGGGGGAGGGACCCAGGGCCAGCCTTCCAATTGGCCTCTCTCCACTGCCCTCCCAGCCCCTGGACCTGGGCTGGGAGGCAGGTGTGGAGAAGGACATGTGCCAGCTCTGAACAAAGTGGGAGCGAACCGAGGCAGCACACACAGGTCGTTATGGATGCCAGGGGTCTCCAGGTGGAGGGGGAAAAGGGGAGAGAGGGCAGTTTGTACTTGGCCTCACTTTCTGGGCAGGGTAGGAAAGTGTGGTGTAGACAGGGAAGGACCTCCTCCAGCCCCTTCAGTGACGCGTCATAGACCCCTTTCACTCTCTATACACCCTCATAGGGCCCCCCTTTGCTGCCCCCGGGGCCCACTACTCACATTGGGTGCTGTGCAGACTTACCCCTGGACCTCAAGTGTGCCCGCTCTGACTGTACCTGATTGCCACAGGCTCCTTGTCTGGTGACCACCCCAGGCCACGAATCCCTTCCCCGAAGCCTGCAGTGATGTTTGTTGGGGCTGCCTGGAACTTGGCTTTGGGGCTGCCTGGAACTTGGCTCGGAGATGTCTGAGCAGCTGTGAGTACTTCCTGAATCCCTTCCTCCAATTGTGATGGAAGGCCTCTGACCCACAGCCACCACCTCCTCAGCTACGGCACTTAGCCCGCCCCACACGCTTGCAGGATCGTTCCTTAACTGCCCCTTGAGAGGTATCAGCGGAGGGAGCTCGGCCCAAGCCCACTCATACCGGGCACCTCCTGAGACTACACCACATCCAGAGAGAAATCGGTGTTATCAGCCTGCCCTTTACCATATTTTGAAAAACGGGCATGGGTACTGGACATAGGCAGGCTCTGGTCCCACAGCCCTGGGCAGTGACAGTACCTCCATTTCACAGGTATAGTCACAGAGCAGATACGCCTGGCCAGGACTGTTGGCAGTCAGTCATGACAAGGACAGCACCAAATGGCAGAGCAGGGGTTCCCTTCCTCTACTCCAATGCCCTCTTCACAGGGACCACACAGAGGGATCACCTGACTCTGCTGTTTGCCTGATCAGGATCCCAGGGGCCCCCAGGAGAGAGAGAGCTGGGCCCAAGGTCATGCAGCCGGGAACTTTTCCAGTCTCTCCAAAGCCCAAGAGAACTTCGGTAAGAGTATGGGTAAACACTCACTCTGGAGAAGGCGAAAACAATACGCTGGCTTATTCTAGCACAGCCTCTTTTCGCAGATGTTCCCACAATCTGGGCTCATCCTCCTCATGTCGACAGGGAGTCAAGCACTTGGCAACTTTTGTCTTAACTGGGGCGACCAGAAGTAGACAGATGCAAACGGGAAGCACACATCGGAGGCATCTGAATCCCCAGCATCGCCTGGTGGGGCTGGGAGATGAGCCTCGGAGGCTGTTGGGGGGGGGGGGGCAGGGTTATCTCGCTTCTCCTTTGCCGAGTCTGTGGCGGGGAGAATGGCCTAGCATTTTCATCAGGAATACAGAACACTTGTCCTGCCCCGTTACCTTCTACCTTGTGCAGTTTTCTACCTAAACTTTTCCCTCTCTCCCAACCTTGACTTATCTGTAACGTCCCCGTGGAGCTACAGAAGTGGTAGGGTCTGCAGCAGGCATAATTCGGGAGCTGTGAAGGGCCAGGGGCTGAGGGCTGAGGGCTGGGCTGAGCATGGAGATGAGGAGAGAGAGAGATGGGTGTGGCGGACGCTCCAGAGAGAAATCAATCCACCAGACCTCTCGTCCATTTTCCCATCACAGAAACCGAACGTGGGTGTCTTCGTCAGCGACCTCTCCCTTCCTCCCTGGCCACTCCTCCCCTGGGAAAGGGAAGGAAAAGGGACATTCTATTCCAGTGAGTCACCCTGACTGTCTGGCCAGTTCCCTCCCCCACTGAGCCTTGTCCTGCGTCTCCCTTGTTCCCAGGCATAGCTGGGACAAGATTTCCTTTCCCCATCATGGATTCGACCATTTATTCATAACGTATTTGGGACCTTGCATGCCTGTTGACTTTGGTAGAAGTCTCTACTATCCATGTCATCCTTAAGGAAGGGGAAACTGAGGTCCAAGCCAGGCAACCACCTCTAATGGCCACTCAGCACTCCAAGCAATTTAAATGACTCTGTTCCCTCCCTCAGCCACTACAGTGAATCTGCAAACAGGTTGGCTGAGATTCAGGGTCTGGATGAGTATCCCTACCCAGTCCCCAAAGAAACACTGAACCAGTACAGCCAGAGGGTGGAGCCTGCCCTGGACCATGTTCAGAGGAGCGCTGGAGACAGTGCTCAGCAACCCAGTCTAGGCGATCTGGGTGTCCAAAGCCCTGGATGTCCACACTGAATGTTTCCTTGTAGCTTAGGCAGGGACCACCTGCTTCTCCTCATTGTACAGGGAGATCCCAGGCCCAGCTTCTCATCCCAGAAGAGTCCCCAGACCTCCTCCCATTTCACACACACACAAAAATAAATGCTTTCGGATGGATTTTATTTCTTATAACCAAGCAACAGTGAACGGTCCAGGCCGCCCCATACACATTCTGCACCTGGAAGGGCATCACAGGGTCCCCCAGTCAGATGATCACTTCATATCCACCAGGGCACCGGGTCTATCGGACACTCTCGTAACTTCCGTGGTCACCAGGAACTGCAGTCACAAGGTAGGGCGTCTAGCCAGCCCTGCTCCGAGCCCAAACCCTGCAGTGTACAGGGCTACCCAAGTGGTTCTCGGGTCTCGGTTGCACAGTGGGAGAAGGGTTCATAGACAAATGAAACTGAACCAGGACTCAGGTCCCAGAACCCCCATCCACCCCAGAGACAAGTCCTTTTCTATGGGTACATCAGGGTCCACTCATTTTGGTGCTGGATGGAGGGCAGGGCCAGGTAGATACCATTCATTGGCCTCAGTGGCGGACTCCATGAGCATGATGGTGGTGGTGGTGGTGGTGGTGGTGGTGATGGTGGAGGCGATGAGGAGAATGGTGATGGTGGTGGTGGTGATGAAGACCTGCACTGGTTACCCCAGGCATGTGGCCACGATGATGGTGGTGATGGTGAAAGCCTCCCAGGAGACCCCAGCGCCGGCGCCGGCGATGGAAGAGTCGAGGCCTGAGTTGCGGGACTCCGTTTCTCTCCACATCATGCTCCTGTGATCTGTGGAAAAGACAGATGGCCAGCAGCAGCAGCAACATCAAGATAGCCAGCACAATGCCTGTGATCCAGCTCACAAGGGTCGTATGCCCCAGAAGGCTTAACATCTGGAAGCCAGAGGGTCCCCCTTCACTCGGTGGCTCCATTTAGCAGCCTCTGCTCGGCCTTCACAGTCCCTGAAGTTAAGGTTGTCTCGGCTCCTGCAGGCTGGAGAGCAGCCAGGGAATGTGGGAGAGGCCTGTTTGTTTGGACTAGCTTCTGAACCAAGAGCAAGGCCAGAAGGCTGTTTGAGAGGAGGCCATGCAGGAAGAGTGGGTGGAGACAGCGGAGCCGTGGGACTAACTTGCTTGAGGGGAGGGCCCTGAATATAGGGATAAGAGGTCAATAGCCCATCTCTTCCTGCTTCCTGGCAGAGAGACGGCCCTCCTCTGGGCTTCAGTTTCTAAGAAACCACTGTACAGAGATTAAAGGTGTACAGTTTGGACCCACACAACTCCCACGCTCTGTGACTGCAGCCTACAATGTCCATAGCTAATGGTAAGAGTCTGTCCAAGGAGTCAGCCCAAGTCCTGGGAACACCAGGGAGGAATGGCTGGACCCTGATGAGGACCACACGCTGTTCTCCATCCAAGAAGGCCCCGCTTCTCCTGCCGGGTCTAGGAAGCCAGAGGACTGGGTGTCAGTTTTGGGTCAATGGAAAGCAGAAGCCAATTGAGATCACACAGGCCAGCCCCTGGACTCTCAGATCAACAGTCTCAATGGCTGGCAGCCTCCTTGCTCTCTCATCCTCCCTGTCCCAAAGTTCAGGTCATTCCCACCTGCCTGGGGACTCGGACAGTGACCAGAATGTACACAGTCTTCAACTCTCTCATTACTGGTTCTGAATCTGCTACTCCTGGTCATTATAGATGAGGCTCATGGTCTCCCAAAGCATCCCTGTTGTTTGCAAGCTGACTGGAATCTTATATGCGGGGAAGTGGTGCTCCCCAAAGCCCCAGCTCTGTGCCCTGGACCCTCAGGGGTCCTTCAGCCCCTTCCCCTAAGCTCCTTCTGGTGAGTGCTCAGCTCCCTGCCCACAGGAGTGTTTACCTAAGCCCCAGACTGGCTCCCGAGCTCTGCAGTAATTGTACCCTGTGAAGTTGGGCAAGGCTCTTCCCATTGTTTCTTCTGGGTGTGACCTCTAGGGATACTTTTCTGACTCTAACTCCAGTCGGGACTGCTTGCTTCCTCTGATGTCTCTAGTGAAAACCTGCAGCAGCTCAAAGGGCTGAGCTTCACCTTTGGCCAAGTGGGTCTCAAGGGTGGTCGGTCTCATGACTCCAGAGGCCTCTCTAGCCCTCTGGAGAAGTCACTTGAACTTTTAATGAGGCTTGAATAAAGAACTCCTCCTGCAGACTTCTGGGACTCTGGGGCCAGCTGTCTTCCCTCGAGGCACATGGAAGAGAAAGGCTGCTGGGAGCTGGGGAAGAGGGGAGGAGGGAGAGGAAGAAGGGATGAGGAAGAGAAGGTTAGACAGAGAACTTCTCCCCGGGACTTCTCCAAGGAGACACACACTCCACACAAACCAGGGACTGCCCTGCAATGTGCAGACCTGAAGACCCTCAGTCATTCCTAAGGGCTCCTGGGAATCATCCCACTCCAGTCCACCTTAGGGAAACTGAGGCCAGAGAAGGGAAAAAACTTGCCAGTGTCTCACCTTTGTGGATTAGTGTCTACCACAAGCTATTAATAGTGCTTTAGTGCTGGTGGGAAAAGCTGTACAGGGTTGAAGACACTCCCTGAGGCTGGGACCTCCAGAAATAATGGAAAATGATGTGCGGTGAGAGCCTGAGGGGCCAGGGATGGAGAGGCACCCAGATACACACAATACGTATTCATTTTATGAGGTACACATTTTCTCTCCACTTAGATAAAAGCTAGGACCTTGATATGGCCAACTTATTAGCTGCTTTGGGTATGTAGAGTTAGCAGGCTGCAGTCTCCAGGGCTTCAGAAGTAACTCCTCATGTCCACAGTGGGACAGTTCCCCACCTTTAATCCTGTGACTGCTTCACTGACAGTTTTGAACCGCCTGACTGGACACAGGGTTTGCTAGACCGATGGCCTTAGAGGAACTGGCTATGACGATGTAGTCCCAGCCCGAGAAGAGCTGTCCTGTGCGCCTGCCATTGTGTCTCCCCTGCAGCCGACAGACAGCTCTCTTAGGCAGGGCTTTCAGAGTACCTGCCGATGCACAAGCTTTTGGAAGTCCTTGCTCTCTCACTTAATCCCGTGCTTTCCAGAGTGCCTCAACTCGACAAATGTCTTTGTATGCACAAATACACTTTAGAGCCAGTGTCAGCCTGTGGGGACTCACCAGCCCCTTCCTTGCGTGTGCACACATTCTTGCATGCATGCACTTCTTCATCCCTGTTCCACATAAGGCTGTGGGTGGTTCTTCCTTGGCCAGCAACACCAACCACATTGTTTTCACTAATTGGTGGCACCACCTAGTGGCGACAGTGAATATAAATCACTTTTGTATTCTGACCCATCAAAAATTTCTATTATTCTGGTTTTGTTTGTAGATCATAATTAACAGCGATGCACTGAACTAATTCACCATTCTGAATTATCAATAACATGGCCAAAGAATTAAACATGGGGAAATACCATTCCACAGTAGAGGTCAGCAATCACATCCTTGGGCCTGGACCTTTATGGTAAATTTCTAGGACATTCCTGGGAAGGGGTTGAAGGTATGTCCAAAAGCTATGCAAGAGACAGCCAGGTCAGAGGACTGCCCAGAGGTAGGCTTCAGCAGCAAACAGATGGTAATCTTGATAGTAGAGAGTGTCTGTCCCAGAGAATCCAGACAGGGCTCCACCCATCCTTTGGTTTGACAGAAATGCAGAGACAGAGGCCAGCAGGTTCCTAACCTGGGCACTCAGGTCAGTTAGAGAAAGGAGGCACACTGCCAGCGCACTTAGGGCTGCTGGGAAGCAGCTAGAAAATAAAAACACAGAGGAGCAGAGGGGAGGGGTCTCCAATGCCTCAAAGCAATATGTTTGTAAATGTTCCTTATAAATGTTTACAGATTCTAATCCCAAGCAAACCAAGACCAAAGTCCCTCCATTCAGTAAATAAAGAAGAATCAATAGATAAGTTCTTGTATCCTTGCCACTAGACTCCAAGAGGAAAAACAGTAAAAACTCCCTCATCTACACTCTATACAACAACTGGACTTTTTAAAATTTTGCTGGTAGTGGTGGTGGTGGTGGTGGTGGTGGTGGTGGTGGTGGTGGTGGTGTGTGTGTGTGTGTGTATGTGTGAAAGTATGTGTGTGTGTGTGTGTATGAATGTGTGTGTATGCGTGTATGTGTGAATGTGTGTGTATGTGTGAATGTATGTGTGTGTGTATGAATGTGCATGTATGTGTGAATGTGTGTGTATGTGTGAAAGTATGTGTGTGTGTGTGTGTATGAATGTGTGTGTGTGTGTGTAAATGTGTGTATGTTAAAGGATCATTTGAAGGTGTCAGTTTTCTCCCCCTACCATGTAGGTCCTGACCCACATCAGATCTTCAGGCTTGGAGTAAGAAACATTACCCAACTGAGTCATCTCGCCAGCCCAGGATGTTTATTTTTAATTAGGAACTCAACCCAGAACATTCTTTATAACTCACAAAAGGATGGCGTCAAAAGACAATGGAAGAAAGGGAAGAAAGGTCTGGGAATCAAACATGCTTTTTTTCTTTGTGGCTATTTGAGACGTCCTTTTTACATGTATTCCAGGCTGGCCTCAAACACACAACCTGGCCTAAGCTGGCTTCAGATGGCAATCCTCCTGCACCAGCCTTCCAAGTCCTGGATGACACACACCACCACGCCCAGAACTCAAATATATTTCTATAACAAATAGTGTAGAGAACGGAGCCTATGGAGAAATAAACATTAAAGAAACATACCTTGATGAATAAAGACATTTGCCACCCAATCTGGTGACCTGAGTTCAGTTCCCAGAACTCACACAGTAGAGGAAGAGAGTTGATCTCTGGAAGTCCCCCTCTGTTCCACACACAAGTGCCACAGATGTAATAATATTATTAACATATATAATATGAAAATAAATAAAATGTAATTAAAAAACTTTAAAAAAAAGAAAATCTCCTAACTTGAAGAAGTAAGTCTGCTAATCAAAAGATATGCTGAGTACTAGATCAGCTGTTTAAAGAGGCCAAGCCACATAGGAAGGACCAATGAGACCTTAATGTCACCAGAATAATAATAATAGTTTTCAAAGCAGCAAGGTATGACCACCAGAGGGAAACATTGACAGTTTTATTTAAAACTAGACACAGTCTACCAAACTATCCCACAATTTACCTAAATGAGTTGAGAAAATGTCTGCCCCAGCCCTGCATAGTATATCCTAACAGCCTTCTTCATAACTGCCAAAAACCCAGAAGCGGTCAAGACACCCTTCAGTAGGTGAGCACATAAGCAAACACTGGGGCAGTGAGACAGTGCAACGCTGTTCACTGTGGAAAAGAGATGAGCTGTCAACTCACGAGCCCATGAACATGAAGGGCACGTCTTTCGCAATGTCAAAGAAGCCAATGTGAAAAGACTACACACCATGTGGACCCAACTCTCTGACCATGGAAAACTCCAGAGAGAGCAAAACAAAGGATGAGTGTGGTCAGGAGGCAAGGGGACAGAAGGAAAGTGGGACACAGAGACATGTAAGGTAGGTGACGCTATAATGGTGGCTACATGACATCATATAGTTCTTAAAATCTGAAGTATACGCCACCACAAGTGAGCCCTAATGTAACCAGGACTTGGAGTGACAAGGTGTCAATGCAGGCCGCAGTGCGGGGTGTTGATGGTGGGGAAGGCTGGGGAGGGGAAGAGGAACCTCTGCTTCTCCCACTTCGTTTTTCTGTAACCCACACACCACCTCAGTAAGGAGAGACTTGGGAGAGGGATAAAGAATGCCACGCAAGCAGCAGGAAGCACTAAACGGTTTAAATACAGAGAAAGAGGTATTCGTGATTCATGAGTCTCTTGTTTTCCTATAGTCTTGGCTAGCCTCAAATTTGTGGCAATCTTCCTGCTTCAGGCTTCCAGGTTCTGGGGGTACAAGCCCGGAGCCACCATCCATTTTTTTTTAACATATATTATTTACTTTCTGAATCCACCAAGCCCTGACCCCAGCTGACAGTACCATCACACAGCACTGTAGACAAGCCACACGGCCCTAACTATCAAACGTATTTCTATCTCTAGCAGAATCCTGCCGGATGAATATCCACGAACAAGTAACGGGTATTCTAGGAAGGCGAGGGTGGTTTGATATATTTTTTTAATCTACTGGTGTAATTAATTCTGTAAGTGGGATAAAAAAGTGAGACCACATCATCATTTCAACAGATGGTCCCCAAAAAGCATTTGGTAAAATTAGCTCTGCATTTCTGATAAGTATTACAAATGAACAAGCAAAGGAAGGCTATGTTCTTAAGACAATTAAAAGAAAAAAATCTTAAGTCAAATAGCACACATCATTATTCATAGTTTATAAACACAAACATTCCTTGAAAAGAAATGACAAACTGTTGACCCCCACCATTCTTACTCAGTTTAGAACTACTAAATTCGGGAAATCGGAAAAGGCAGGGCTGTGATGCACAGCTAGGAAACTCAGAAGACTTTTCTGAAAAGCTGTTAATCCTAATATGAACTAAGATTTTGCTCATTTATTTATTTATTTATTTATTTATTTAGGGTCAGCATCTTTGTATCCCATGCTGGCCTTGAACTCAATGTGTAGTTGAAGATGGCTTAGAAATTCTAATCCTCCTGCCTCCACTTCCTGAGTAGTGGGATTACAGGCATGTATCATCAATCATGGCTTATGCGCTGCTAGGGATCAAGCCCAGGGACTCCTGCATGGAGTCTGTGGACACTCTACCAATCAGATTACTATAGTCCCAGCTCAGAATTAGATCATTTAAAATTAAAAAATGTCAACATCAGTTATTTTCTTGCATAGCAGTAATAACTAATTCAAAAATATAGTAAAATGAAGACCTCACTAACATTGGTGACCAAAAAAGTAAAATTACTAATAAACTTAACCAGAAGTGTGAAATGAGGCCGGTATGGAAGCAGACACCTGTAATCCCAGCGACCAGGAGGCAGAATTAGGTAGGGTATCCAGGAATTCAGGGTCAGCCTCAAGTTTAGAATGAATTTGAGACCAGCCTGGGCTGCAAGAGACCTGGTGTCCTGAAAATAAATGAGTAAATATGAAATTTAAAACCACAAAAGAGTGTGTGTGGTATCCAACACTTTGTCAAAAGCCGAGGAAATGCTGGCAGCTGAAACGACCCACCTTGAGTTTCAATGGGAAGAGCTCATGGCCTAAACCCAGGATTCACTGCAGCGCACACTGATCCTGTGAGACCAGCTGACAGCTGCAGGATCTGCTGCATGGACACAGGCAATGGTTTGTACGTTTTGTTTTGTGTCTCTAGATACATGAGATTTCTCCCAGGTAGCCCAGGGCAGCCATCCTGAGAGAGAGCTGAATTGTGCAGAATGTAGGAATTGGCCTTGACCTTCCAAACCTGACTTCTAAGTCAAGCCACTGTCCTGGGGAGTGTCTACATTCTGGTGTCTCTCCGTTTCAGCACATGGAATTAGAGAACCAAGCTGAGGACCCACATGATGTAGAAAGTCTTCCCAAGGTAGATAGATGGAAGCCGTGATCTATTTCTGGCCCCGAGGGATGATGGGAAGGGAGAGAAGAAGGAAATAGAAAGTGTGTGCAGAGGTGCTCTGTACTCTAAAGATAAATGGAGAGCTGCAGGCAGATGGTGCGGAGAGAATCAGCCAGAGTGTAGATGTACTTGGAAAGGGGATGTGGCTTACAAAACACACAAAACCTGGATACTCGTGAAACTGTGACCTCATTTTTACATAAACGCTGCTCATTAGCTGGGAATGCTTGAGTTCCAAAAATAAACAGGCAGAGATAAACATTTAGAAAGCGACTCAAGCAACATTAACAGTGATTTGTATGTGCATGTTTGTGTGTGCGCCAGTGTGCATGTGTGTGGATGCACAGTGTGTGCATGTATGTGTACATGTGTTTGTGTGTGTACACGCATGTGTGTATGAAGACAGAGGACATCCACTTTTTTTTTGAGATAGGGTCTCTGATTGCCCTGGAACTTGCCAAGTAGACTAGGCTGGCTGGCCAGCAAGCTCCAGGGTGGGTCCCCATGTCCCAGTCCCACAATGGGGTTACAAGTCCTTGCCATCATGTCTTTTTTTTCAGCATGGATTCTGGATTCTGGGGACTCACACTGAGATTCCTTAAGCTCACATGGCAAGCTCAGCTCTTTTCTCAGGCCTCCTTAGCTCCAGGGTTTTTTTTGTTGTCATTGTTTGGCTTGGGTTTGTTTTTTTGAGACATTTGCATGTAGCCTTAAGCCTGGTCTCTGAAGTGCAATGTAGCATGTGTGTGGGGGTGGGGCACAGAGGCTGATATGGAGGGTCTTCCTCAATCGCTCTCCACTATTATTTATTTATCTGAGACAGGGTCTTGGACTTCACTGAGTTTCCTACTCTGGCTGGTCAACAAGCCCCAGGATCCTCTTGTCTCCATCTCCCCCAAGCTGGGATTGCAGGCACAGGCTCCCACAATCTGACTCTTTGTGTGGGTGCTGGGAATCCAAAGTCATGTCCTCATGCTTGCACACAGCATCTACCATCTCCCCAGGCCCCGCAGAAGTCCCCTAAAAAAATAAATAAATAAATATTGTGAGCGGGTGGACGTTGGATAAGTACGTGGTGAGACAAACTTATTAAATGGCTAACATCTGTGAAGTCTAGGTGTGGAGTGGATGGCCATTGTACATGAAATGTCCCCACAGGCTCAAGTGCTTAATTCCTGCTTCCCCAGCTGGTGGTACCATGTGCAGGGTTGCGTTGTCTTTAGAGCCTAGTTGGAGGAAGTAGATCATTGGAGATGTGTCTTGGGAATTGGCCTTTCCTGTATTCCTTCCCTCTGCTTTCTGGCCACTATGTCATAAAGAAGTTCCTCAGCCACTTGACCCAGCAGTTGTGATTTTCTGTCCAAGGGCACAGGACTAAGCAAGTGTGAACAGATGTTCCTAGAAGGAAACCATGCCTGCACTGGGCCTCCAGCAAGGCTGATTAATGGACTAGACCTTCAGTGATGGTGGAGAGGTTGGGATGATGCAGATCCAGAGCATAATTACAGTTTACCTTGGATTACCTGTAGCCCCCTTAATAGCCATTTGTTTTAGTGTTCTATTTTGTGAATAGACACCAGGACCATGGCAACTCTTATAAAAGAAAACATTTAATTGGGGCTGGCTTACAGTTTCAGAGGTTCAGTCCATTATCATCATGGCAGGGAGCATGGCGGCATGCAGGCAGACATGGTGCTGGAGAGGTAGCTGAGAGTTCTATATCCAGATCTGCAGACAGCAGGAAGAGAGGAGAGACACTGGGCTTGGCTTGGGCTCTTAAACCTCAAGGCCCACCCCTAGTGACACACTTCCCCTAACAAGGCCACACCCCCTCCAACAAGGCCACACCTCCTAATCCCCCCAAGCAGTGTTACTGTCTGATGACCAAGTATTCAAATATATGAGCCTATGGAGACATTCTCACTCATAATACCATGTCATTCTTTGCCCACCTTTGTGTCTGACTTCACACCCTTGCAATAACAGATAAAACCTTTTGGAACATACTCACTAACCAACCCTCATTTCCACCAACTCAAAGGTCTGTAGCAGAGGTCTTCACCCTTCGCTCTAACCCACATACCCAAAGTTTCACCAAAGTATTTTAAAATGTCTTGATATATGTTCTTCTTTATTATTTCTATAAAAACTTCATCAAACTGTTGCCTTGCTGGAACACGGAATTTGGGGAAGTCTGTACCTGGGCCATTGGTCATTGGTATTAGTCTCTAGAATAAACCATCTCTTGTCCTCTTCATGGTGGGAGTTGTGTTTCTGCATTGACATGACTCTTGACTGCACCCTCTGAGACTCTGCTCTCTTTTGTCCTTGAGTGGTCTCGTGAGTGTCTTTGTCACAGATACTGGAAACTAACCAATACAGCTATTTAGCATAGATTTATCTCAAGTTTTTTATATATTTGAGAATTTTCACACCAACACACAAGAGAGAGAGAGAGAGAGAGAGAGAGAGAGAGAGAGAGAGAGAGAGAAGACAAAAATTGAAAGAAAACTGGGCAACTGTTGTGGGTTGGGTAGGTAAGCAGAACCTTCTGGTGTTGCCCAGTATGGCAGCCACTAACTACCTGGTCAGTGAGGAGACAGGACTAGACTGAACTGAGATGCTGTGTGAGTCCTGTACACCCTCTGTACTCCAAGTGTAAATACATCACCAATAACTATTCTGACATGTTTACACCCTGGTTTATATATATATTTCTTCTCTCTGCCTCTCTGGTATGGCTGTCAAACAATTTGAAATGGATATTTATTGCACATCTACATGACCCAGTTTGCCTTCTCTTGTTGTGATAAAACACCGTGTCCAGAACAGCTTGGGGAGGAAGGGGTTTATTTGACCTACATGTCCCTGTCACAGACCTTCTTTGAGGAAGTCAGGACAGGAACTGAAGCAGAGACTGTGGAGGAATGCTGCTTGCTGACTTGTTCCTAATGGCTTGTTTCCCTGCCCAGGCCAAGGGGTGGGGGTATCATAACCCACAGTGGTCTGGGTGCTCCCACATAAATCACTAACCAATAAAATGTCCCCTGTGGCCAAATCTGACGGAGACATGTTCTGTGTTGAGATTCACTCTTCCCAGATGACCCTAATTTACATCACACAGACAAAAAGTTAAATGGCACCCTGGGCAGAGCTACACCTCCCACAGCTGTGTCCTGTTCTGAGGAAAGCAAAGATGGATCCACACAGTCACTGAAGTCAGAGAGCTGAAAATCCAGGACCAAGTCAAGGTGAACCTGAAAACAGCAGGTGACTTTTGCTGCTGGGAATCTCGGTGACTGGCTTGCTGAGGACATCCTCTTGATGTCCTTCAGATCAGACCTGGGCATAGCCACTTCCCTAGACAGCACTTGGAAACATAAAGTACATTTGAACTTGTCAGGATGATGGAATCCACACTTAGCATGCAGGGGCCAGAGATAGCTAAGTATCCTCCAATGATGCGACCACACAGCAGAAGGTAGACCGGCCCTCTCCAAAGGACCACTGGTGCACCTTCTCAGAAACCCAAGGGGAGAGGAAGGCCAATGCACTTTTTCCTCCTCCCACTTAAGAGCTCTGCAGCCTGTTCTCCAAGCTGTACCAAGCACCAGTTTTTATTTACTTATGGTAAGAACAGGGAACTCCCCGGGATGGAGTCACATAATTCTCCCTGAGGGTATGAGAAACACCCAGGGTGGTCTGAACACTGGAGAGCTTGGTTCCCAGCAGGACATCTGTGTGATTATGGAGATCACCAAAAGCAATGTTCAATTAGCCCTGTCTAATTGACCCTTTGGGAAGTTGTCCCTGGAGCTCAGCATGAAATGCCACAGCAACAGACACTTCCAGGGACATCACCCAGGGGAAATGACTTATCCTGGCTGAATCTCAGGGGCTGGAGCTGTGGGAGCTGGGGAGTATGAGCAGATGACCCTTAGAACTTGGGGTTATGTACTTGGAGGTCCCCAAACTCATCAGATCTTAGACAGCCTTGGCTGAAGCATAGGTAAGGTTGTGAGCACTGAGGGATGCCAGCCTGCAGAAGGATCCGGAGTGTCTTCCCAGAACACAGGAAGAAGGACCTGGGAACTCACATCAAGGCACTGATGGGAAGAAAAAGCGGGGGGGGGGGGGGGGGGAGTCTAAAATCTATAGTGACGTGGAATTAGCTGAATCATTTGATTTGGAAAACTGAGGAGGAGCCTGTATGTCTGTATGGACCTGCCATGGACTATTCTACAACCTCCAGGAAGAAGATTGGAGTAGCAACTAATGATTAAAAAAAACAGAAAAATAGTGGAGAAAAGCAACAAAGCCACAATATGATTCTTTTGAAATGAGCAACCAAATTGCAAATTTTTAGGGAGAAAAAAAAGACTCAAGTTGCTAGAATCAGAAAAGTGTTGGCGCCCACTGGGTTTCCTAGTGGCTGTACCCAGCAGGACTGCATAAGAGGTTGATTGGACCAAGGGCATGGGTACCAGGTGACTGTAACTAGTCGGGGGGTGGAAGTGGGGGGTCTTTTGCTCCACCCCTTGGCATTGTTATAAACAGACCTTTGGAATAAAGTTCGGGGCCCATTTGGATAAGGATCCAGGCCCATCCGAGTCTATTCTGTGTTTTCTTTTCTCTCTATTTTCTTTCCCCTCTTTATTTCTAACTAAGTATCTTGTCCCTCATTCCTCAAGAGTTCCTGGGGTAAATAAATGTGGGGGCTGATCCCCTATAGAAAAGAAAGGGGGAGAGATCACTACTAACTTTACAGATAATAAGGCTCATAAAGGAATACTGTAACAGCTGTAGGCTTAACTACAAAGGATGAAAGCCTGCAATTTGTAACAGTGTATTTGAGCCTAAAGATACCATGTTAAGTGAAATATGCCGGGCATGAAGAGACAAATCTCACATGAGTTCACTTGTATGTTGTGTCTAAAGAGTTCTCCTAGAAGTAGGGAGTATAATGGTTACCAGAAGCTTGGGAAAGGTTATTGGGAAGGTGGCTTAGAAGGAATACATTTTAAAAGAGCAAGATGGCCAGAATTAATGTATTTGGGGAAATGTAGGGCTGGAGAGGTGGCTCCACGGTGCAGAGAACTGTTTGCTCTAGCAGGAAACTTAGGTTCAATTCCCAGCACGGGCATGGAAGCTCACCACGGTCTGTATGTAATTCTGGTCTCAGGGAATCCAACACCCTCTTCTGGCCTCCAAAGGTACCAGGCACACACGTGGTGCCCAGAAATATTTTTAGGCAAAACACCCATACACATAAAATAAATTAGTTAAAAAATAAAAATGTAAAAAGAGTGACTATGATGTGTTATTACCCCAAATATGTGAAGTAAGAAGTTTGTTAATTAGCTTAATTTAATATCTTACAATATAGATTTGTTCATTGTATATATTTCATGCCATCACATCATGTAAGATTAAAACACGTTGCTATCTGTCAATTAACTAAGTTGTTTAAGTTGTATGCCAAAAAATTAGACAGCTTAGACAAAATGGACAGCTTTCTAAAAACAACAACAAAAATTCTCAAAGCTGGGCCTCATAGCACAAGTGTGTGATATAAGCTGCTTTGGGAGGCAGGAGGATTCTAAGTTAAAGCCTGTCTGGGCTGCCGAGTGAGTTTAAGGCCAACTTGAGCTAATCAGTTAAAGCCTGTCTCAAAACCAGAAGTGTTGAGGGGGGCTGGCGTGTAGATCAGTAGGCGAGCACTTGCCTTGTGAGGATGAGCCCTCAGGTTCAGTCCTCACTCCAGGAAAGAAAGCGGAGACAGTCTGGGGAGGGCTCAAAGGGTGAAAAGCACTTGCCAAGTAGATTGAGGTCTGTAAGTTGGAGTTCCCAAAACCCACAAACAAATGGGAGGCCTGAGTGGAGTTCTAATGTCAGTAACGCCAGCATCCCTATCACAGAGAGACAAGAGGTGGACACAGGATCCTGGGAGCTGGTCAGCCTGCTGGCCTGGTACAAAGAAGAGCAACCAAGAAGACCATCTCAAACAAGGTGGAAAGTAAAAACCAACCAGGCTGTCCTGACCTCCACGTGTGTGATGATGCACACACATCAGCATTCAGCATTCACACATACACGCCCATACACACATGCACACACACCCATACACACAGACACACACTCACACATACACACATACATACACATACACTCACGCACATACATACACATATACACACACATACACTGACACATACACACACATATATACACACATACACTCGCACATACACACACACACACACACACACACACACACAGAGCACGCTTATGCACGTGCACTCATGTTGCACACACCCAAACTCACCCAAAAAGAAACAGACATTCTGAATAGACTTTTGTCCATCAACTTGACACAAGCCAGAGTCGTCTGGGAAGAGGAACCTCGGTTGAGAAACACCTCGATCAGACTGACTGTAAACAAGTCTGTAGGAATCTAATGATTCCTATGGGAGGGCTCAGCCGGTGGTGGGTGGTTCCATCCCTGGGCCCTGGGTTCTGTAAGAAAGCAGGCTGCAGAAGCCTGAGGAGCAAGCCAGTAAGCAGCGCCCTCCATGGCCCTGTGGCAGCTCCTGCCTCCAGGAAGAAGCCCTTTCTTCCCCATGCAGCTTTTGGTCATGGTGTTTCCTCACAGCAGTGGAAAGCAGACCAGGCTAACTTATACTCAGTAAAGAGCTTGAACTGGTAATAAGAGAAAGCAGAAGCCCAGGGGCTTTTCTGGTCAGTTTACCAAACATTTAAAGAAACAATACCAATTCCTCACAAATTGGTCAAAATGTTAGGGAGAAGGGGGCTGAGGGACAGAGACACATTCAAAGTGAAAAGACAATTCAAGGGTGGAGGAAGGTGTCTGCAAAGAATCCATCTGACACGGGACTCGAACTCACAGAGAAATAGGTCACACAACCTTAACACAAAGTTCGAAGAACAGTTTCCTCAAAGACAAAACTCCTCATCAATAAGCACACAGAAAGCTGTCCAGTGTCCTTACTCAGGGGGGTGGAAAGCAGAGGCAGGGGTTCCATTTCTCTACTTCATCCTCTATTTTAGCATCGCCACAGTAAAAAAATCAAATAAAATAATAACAATAAGGTCAGATAGTACCAAGAAGAATTCCAAGGAACCAGAAGCCTCATGCACAGCTGCTAAAGTGCAAAATTAGTAGTTCCTCCATACACGAACCAGAGTTACTGTGTGACTCCACGGGTGTTCTTCTAGACAGAAGCCCAAGAAACAGGGCCATGTCTCCACACATCGAGCACGACGTTGATGGCAACGTTGTTTATAAAGGCCAGAAGACAGGCACAGTCCAAACTAATGAACAGCCAGCCAAACAGCATATCCTGACATTCTTTCCTGTGATCTAGCCAAGCAGCAGACAGCATCACAGGTGTGGAGGTCGGAGCACAATCTCTGGGAGTCTGCCCTCTGTCCACCATGTGGGTCCCAGCAGTGGACATCAGCACTTGCCAGCAAGTGCCTTGCCAGCTGAGCCATCGCCTCTCCCTGTCTCTCTCCTCCTCCCCCCTCCTTCCCTCCTCCTCCCCTCCCTCCATCACTCCACCTTTCTCATTGTTTTATGTGGCTAAGGTTCACCTCAGTATGTGCTGAGATCCCAGGCCTAGTCATTTGCGAGTATTCCTCAACCTGCATTCTAACTTCATTTTGGTTGTTTCTTTTATCTTTATTTTAACAACCAACAGAAAGGGGTTTTGTTTGTTTGTTTGTTTGTTTGTTTGTTTGTTTTTTGAGACTGGGTCTCTCTATGTAGATCAGGCTGACCTCAAACTCAGAGGTACCTCCTGAAGGCGTGTGCGTGCCCACACCCTGGCTCAGATTCTTTCCCTGGCTTTTCTTTCATGCTGATTTATTAGTGTTCTGTGGATTAAAAAAAAAAAAAAATCTATTCTTATCCCTGCGATGTGTCAATCCCACATGCTTCAAAGTCTCCTGTTTGCTTTGTCTCCTCCGATGCTAATTCTTCCTTGGGTCTGGTTTTCCTCCTCTGTGGTGCTGACTGTCCTGGGTGTGTCTTCCTGTGTCCTTATCTGTGATTTGCATGTGTTGAGGGAGGGTTATCATCTGCTCTCTCCACTCCTCCAGAGATTCTCAAAAGCACCGACCAGTTAGTTACCTGCTGCTGCAGCTGAGACCCTTCCCGCCCCTGCTGTCCGGGGAAGAGAAGGCCCAGAACCACCCTCCTTCCCCTTGTGGTTTCTCCCAACAATCCCAGCTCATCTGGTTGCCATTTCCCAGGAATTCCTCTGTATTTCCAGCTGGCTGGTGACGCTTTCTCTTGTTTTTCAGTCTCGTTAAGAATCTCTCCTAGTTTAAGCATGTCCGAGATCTACCTTTTATAGCTTTTCAGGAAGGTTTCCAAACAGCCTGGGGCCAGCAGACCTGTGCTGGCGACACAGAACTTATTTTCTGAACCCGAAGTTGGGACATAGTTTTCTAATTTGTGAGTTTATTGCTAGGAAAAGCCATCCTGGTTCATAAAAGTGAAATTATATCTGAGGGTTTATCTTATTGAAAACGACGTCGGCCACAGCTGGCTGTTTAACTCAGCGGTGGAGCACTTGCCTAGCATGCATGACAGCCTGGATTCAAGCATCAGCTAAGGAAAAAGAGAAGGATGTGAAACCCTAAAGCTTAGAGAACAGGATCTGCTGTGAATGGGCTGCTTGGCTTCGGGAAATCTAGGTATTTTTGCCTTTCACTTGTTCTATGACAATTTCATACGTGTATACAATGTATCTTGATCACACACCCCTTCTCCCCCTTTATGCCTGCTCTGCCTCCCCCCTTCCTCCCCCCTTCCTCCCTCCCCATCACCCACTCTGCTGAAATGCTGACTGATCTAGTTGGCTTGATCTTGCTCAGGTCTTGAGCAGGTAACAACCCAGCGAATTCATGAGTGCAACAGCCTTGGCACTTCTAGAAGACAGCGTTTTCCATCCTCGAGCTCTTTCTGGAAGACTGGGTTCTTACTGCAGATGTCCTTCTTCAGGGTTTCCTAGCATTGAGAAACTAGTAGAGCCCGAGAGGCAATGTAGACAATCATCCAACAGGAATACCGAAATTTTATGTCTATCACATTCCTAGATCCGTGATTCCTGCTGCTGTAGAGTCTGGGATTTTTACAGGAATTCCAACCCCCGCCGTCAAAGGTCATGAGCATTGGCTGGGTGGCCACCAGGGGGAGCCTGGGAGCTGGTCAGCTCCCCTCCTCTCCCTTCAAACTGAGGGAGCACTCAGGATAAGAATGAACTACAACAGGAGGAAATACAAAGAATTCAGCACCACAGACATATATATTGATGTAAATCACTTTGTTGACATATCAGAAGAACAGTCGTGCGGTCACAACCAAGCCAAAGGCAACATTCTTGCTTGCGAGAACTTGATTCTGTAAAGATATCAAGGCCTGTCCCAAATCAGCCAATCAGCCACAGGCAAGGTCCCAGAAGACATTTCATGAAATATGACAAGATGATTGCAAAACTTGTGTGGAAAGGAAATCTGTAAGAATAGCCAAAGAATTGCTGAAAGGGGCTGACAGGGATTTGGCCTGATTCACTGCAGCTTAAAGCCGTTCGTTTAAGGTGACCGACCACAGCGTTAAAACAGGACGACATGGGGACAGTTGCAGGCATTTCCTTAGGACGGGCCAGCATGGCCAAAAAGTACCTGTGAAACTAGGATATGGCAAAGGAATCTTCGCAAAAAAGCAAAACGAAACAAAAAGACATGGTCTTGCTGTGTTTCTCAGAAGTAGCATTTTAAGGTCTGTGATAAGACAGTCTTTACAATAAATCTGTTATGGGAAGTAAATACGCTTACCTAACTTTACTCAGTACAGAGAAGATGCGTTCTAATAAGAGTCAAAGGTGAAAACAAGTTGAAAAGCTGAGGAATGAAAAAGGCCACGAGCTTCAGGCTAGCCCGGGCTACAAAGTGAGACTTCAGGCTAGCCTGGGCTACAAAGTGAGACTTTGTCTCAAAAGAACAACAAAAAAAATTTTTTTAAGTTATCAGGGAAAATACTTTTAAAATGTATTTATAACTTGGGAACATGATGAGACAAAAAATGGAGAGAGAAAGAGAGAGAGAGCTCCAAATAATTGAGCATCCACATAATAAAATATAGCAGTAAAAAGTTTTTTTTTTTTAATTAAGCTGGAGAGATGCCTCAGTGATTAAGAGCATTGGCTGTTCTTCCATAGACCCAGATTAGATTCCCAGAACCCACACGATGACTTTCACTGTCTAGTTCCAGGGGAATGGATGACTTCTTCTGGCCAATTTGAGCACCAAGCAGCACACGTGACACTCACATGCATGCAAACACCCACATATAATTGAAAAGAAAAAGTAGAAAAGGTAGGTTACATAAAACGTCTGTTCCAAAAGCCAGACATTGTGGTGCACGTCTGTAACCTCAGCATGTGGGAACTGGGGCGGGAATATCAGGAACTGAAGTTCAGTCTCAGCTTCATGGCAAGTTCGAGGCCAGGTGAGTCACACAGACCCTGTTCTAAAAAGCAGAAGTTGCCACATGGGGCAGGAGGGTAAGTATAACTTTTATGCTATATAATTGTATATTTTTTGAAATTTTTATTGGGTTTATTCACTCATTATTTACTTATTTTGCATTGCTAGAGAATTGAACCTGGAGCTTTGGGTACAATAGGCAAGAGTTCCACATTTTGAGTTAAAACCCTAGCTTCCTTTTTCCTTTGGTTAGTTTGAGACAATATCTCATTAAATCACCCAGGCTGGACTTGAACTCTGTAGTCGAGGTAATCCTTGAACTTTTGATCTTTCTGAATAGCCCATGTCACCAGAGTCCTTAAAAGTTAACAAGAATGTTTTCTATATTACTTTATAAGTAAGCTAGTAAAATTACTACTATTTTTTTTTTTTCTTTTTGAGACAAGGTCTCATGTCTCAGGTTTATTTCAAACTCATTATGTAGCAGAGGATGGCCTTGGATTTCTGATCCCCCTGCCTCCACCTCCAAAGTGCCAGGGGTGTGTGCCACCCTGCCCATTGTATATAGTGCTAGGGATGGAACCCAGGGCTTTATGCATGGCTAGGCAAGCACTGCACTGAACGGGGGACGTGCCTAGCTCTTGCAGTTTTAAAATGCTTAAATAAAAATGCAACAACAGGGCTGGTGAGGTGGCTCAGAGGTTAAAAGCAGTGGCTGCTCTTCTAGAGGTCCTGAGTTCAATTCCCAGTAACCACATGGTGGCTCTCAACCATCTGTAATGAGATCTGGTGCCCTCTTCTGGCCTGCAGGCAACATGCAGAAGGAATATTGTATACATAATAAATTAGTAAATCTTTAAAAAAATGCAATAACAACAACAACAACAAAAAAAAACAAAACAAAAAAACAAATCCTGGTTCTAAAATAAAATATACTATGACTTCTTTCTTTCTTTCTTCCTTTCTTCCTTCCTTCCTTCCTTCCTTCCTTCCTTCCTTCCTTCCTTCCTTTTTTTCTTTTTTTCTGAGGCTGGGAATCAAGCCCCAGACCCTGTGTAAAGGAGAGGAGTGTTATGCCTTGACTACACCCCCCACTTATGACGCTCTTTAAAGAGACCCTTAAGTCGTCAGGGGTATGGACTCTGGAAACTGGAAGAGACTTCAGGGAAGAAGTACCTCTTGCATGCTGTGAGTACAGGGAAGAGGGGGAAGGTGGAGGCAGAGGAGAGTGGTCACGAGCTACCTGGGCAGACCACGCACTGACTGAGGAGACTTGAGTAGCCCGGGGGACCATGGTCATGCTTCTGCACCTGATGACACTGAGCTGACTCCGGACTTCTCACAGCATCTCTTGCCCACACAGTGGGTCTTGGTCAAGACGGTCTTCAAGCACTGGCTTGTCAGCTAACTTAGAATTCTTGTCTCTTTATCCGGTCCCTCTCCTGTTACACTCCAGATTTTGTAACTCTGTAAACTCTTGATGATAACTGAGCCAAGACTCCCCACTCTCCACCTGGAAGGCACCACCACCTCTGACTTGTTCGCTTGTTCTTTGTTTATTTGTAAACTGGTTCAAAGTGCTGGTGGATTCATCCCATTAATTAATCACCCATTCCTTTATTGATTTATTCATAAATGTTCCTGGACCAATTCTGGCTGGGGACAGACCTGCAAGCGTGGATCTCTGAGCCCTGAGCCACTTTCTCCAACTTTCCGATGCTAATTAAGCTCTCTAACTAAACTGTGTAATTGGGTCTTTGGGACATCCTCCCTGAAGCATCCCAAAGTGTGTAAGCTAGGTACATTTCCTTTCCTCACACTAGGTTGCCTTGGGGATTTGCAATCCCTTGGCACATGGGGCACTTTGAATGGTGCCACCTTCATTTGGACCAGCTGCTCCCTAGGAGGCTGTTGGTCAAGATGGCACTGAGATCTGCCCAGAATGGGGAGCCGCTCCTGCCCACAGAAAACCAATGAGGTTCCATTCAGTCTTGAGCCACCAGAATGTTCTAGTTCCGCCTACTTCAGAGAATCCTGCTGAGTTCTGAGCCCTTACGACAATTCTGCCAAATTTTAAACATTCCACTTGATTTTATCAAGTTGAAAACTTTTCATGAATTCCACAAAAACCTAGGCATGTTTCCACGGTTTAGAGAGGCAGGCGGGAGTGAAACTTTTGCCAGCGAGCCAGAGCACAAATCAGGAGGAGGCTGAAGGTAGGTGAGATGTGGGGTGTGCAGACAGAAGGAAGGGTGGGGAGCCCTGAGGAATCACCGGGCTGTGGCTTCCCACTCTAATTCACTGTGCTGCTTCCATCTCTGGGACTCAGTTTCCCCAAGTGTAAGGATCCAGCTGAAGTGTAAGCCCCTTCCCAGTTCTGCAAGAGTGTCCCCCTAGGCTGCAAGCAGTCCATAACTGGCCAGTTGCCCATTCCATTTTCCTTGGTCCTAGGGAGTTGCGGGAAGACAGCAAGAAGTTGCTTAGAGCCACACCATGGCCTTCAGAACCTAAGAGAGGAGGGGAGGAGGTGACATCGCATCGCTGTGGGCTGGCAGGGATGGCAGCTGGCAAGAAGCGAAGACATGGCTGTCACCCTGAGCTACAGCACAAGGGACCACATGGGACATGAAGGGGGAAACTCAGTCGGCTCGGGAGGTAAGGGAGGCTGACTTTGTGAACTGGAATTTAGGGAGCAGCAGTCAGGAGAGAGTGGGAGACAGAAAGGACACTGGGCTCTCTCCTTTCTCCCCGCTGTGGGAGAAAAGTCAAAGCCACAGAGACTCATCTTTGACACACAGGGTAGGAAGCAGACAGGACACACAGTCAGTTTTGTCAACTTGTCCCAGGCTCCTTTGTAACTCCCCCCTCAGGGATGCTCCCTCCTTATGACTCCCCTCAACCCCTGTCAAGCTGTTGCCTCTCTTGCCTAGCTCAGTAAAGCACTTTGGCCATAGGTCCAAGAGTCTTCCAGTCCTGGTGTGTGTGTGTGTGTGTGTGTGTGTGTGTGTGTGTGTGTGTGTGTGAGTGAGAGAGAGAGAGAGAGACAGACAGACAGACAGACAGAGACAGAGACAGAGACAGACAGACAGACAGAGACCTATGCAATACACTCAGGTGAATATGTGAATGGCCACACGTGCACAAATGAGCCTCACAGAAGTATAAGTACCAGTGTGTAAGACAGATATTTGTGTGCCCACCTGAATGTGTACACAGGAGGTGACCCCATGTGGGTATATGTGTACTCCTGCACAGAGCCATGGCCTCAGGTGCCCATGTTTCCTAGTGACTGAAGTGGTGAATTGCTGTGTGTACAACCATACAAGAAGGAGGCCGTGGCTTACTCCAGGCACCAGAGCGTCAAGGAAAAGACAGGACCGTCTCTGTGCCTTGTCCCAGTGCTTGTCTCTGGTGATGTTCTGCTAGAAGAGATGGCTGCACCAAACATGCCGCCTCAGAGAATCCTTACCGAGCTTTGGTGGGGAGCTGACTGCTCACACCGCTCCTGATACTGTGGTGATATGGACACAGTCAGGATGAGACCAGAGCTCGACCTGAGGCCCTAGGGTTAGATCAGAGCTCTCCTTGCAGCAAAGTGGCCCTTGATTCCCAGAGGGGGGGTTCATTGTAAGACTAAGCGCTGAGTTCTATGTTAGTACTGAATAGGAAGAAGGAATAGTCACTGGGGCCACCTAGCCTTGACCTGAGGTGTGGCAGAGGCCCAGGGAGACTTTTCAAGTGCCCCATTATTACAAAGAAGTGTGTGTGCCTCTTAGGGCATGCAGAGAGAGGAGAGAGAGCCAGCATGGGAGAGTGGAGAACTCCGCCTGGGAAGCCTTTGGAGTCGGTGCCCAGCCTATGTCCTCACTTGTTCCCCTGATGCCTAGCACAGTGTTTGGTGTGGAGCGGGTCCCATGTCACTTCTTGATTCAGGAAAGAATAAATAAGGAGCAAGTAAAAGGAGGGGACAGTCACCAGGAGCAGCGTCAGAGAGGAGGTGGCTTTTGGCACCGTGTTCCATGTTATGGTGGCATCATTCCAGGTACTCCGAGACACCATGGAGGGCTTAAAATCTGCTTTTTTTTTTTTTTCTAGTAAGAGAATTATGGGGAGGAAGCAGGAAGATGTCCATCTAGGACAGCAGGTGTTTGGGGCTTGTTGGAGGCAAATGTCTGCTCCATATGGTGAGGTGTTTCAGTGCCAAGAAGACTATACTGGAGACTCACCTCCCTAGCAGCCATTGCTTGGGCTCAGTTTCCCCACCTGCTGTAAGAGAGCTCCCCGGTGAACTTGCCAGGGCACTTCCTATGCTAATAACCTTGGTGGTTTTGAAACCGAAACATCCTTGGTTCTGGCTGGGAGAAAATAAGGCTGGGAACTGGCTTTCAAGGTCCCTTGACTTTTCACCGGAGAGCTCACAAAGAGGCAACTTCTAAAGCTTCAGCCTACGCAAAGCTGCTGACAGAGCATCCCTGGCGGGGAGCACTCAAGGCTTAGAGGCCAGCAGCAGCCCCTCCCCCTCCCTCTGCGGGCGCTCCTCCTGCCCCCCCCCCCACATACACACACAGGACATCCACCCAAGACAGAGCATAGAGTGCAGGGAGACCAGAGCTGGTCTGAAGAGACAAATGAGACTACTTGAGCTGAGGGATAAATGAGGACATTCCAGATAGTGGGAAGAGTGTAAGCCACGGCTCAGAGGCTGCGGCAAAGCCAGGAGGACAATCCTGCCTGGGTCATCAGAGCAGCAGCAGCAGCAGCACACAGATCCCCTAAGCCAGAAACTCTGGGAGGAAAACGAGCTGTGTTTTGACAGCCTTCGAAGAAAGTCCAGTGAGTGCTCAAGTTTGAGAACCTCCGATCCAGCTCCTCAGCTCCCGAACTCAGTTCGTAGATCATTTGTCCGTGATAGGCTAAGGGGTGGGAAAGGGGAGCTAGGGTCAGGTAAGTTTGGGAGCACATAATCGACATTGCTTTTGGTAAACACCAGCCGATTAAAGGCTTTGGTGAGTCCTTCAGTAAAGACCTTCATTTCTCACTCAGCACTGGCTCACAGTGATTCTTCAGACTGCCCCTTCACACCTCCAGGAACACCCTCTTACTTAGGAAAACGCTGTTCTAAACCATCCTCGCTTCTCACATGGATGTACTGAAGCCTACAGAGGGTGAGGAGACGGCCCCAGAGTCCCAGAAAGTGTGTCCCAGCTGGAAAAGACCTTAGCTACCCCTGAGGTCCCACTGCCCTGCACCTTCCGCCCCACTGTGTGGAAGCTAAACTTTGCAGCATGGATACCAGCAATAAAACAGCAGCCTCTGAGTTCATCTTGAAGGGGTTTTCTGGCTACCCAGCCCTCGAGCACCTACTCTTTCCTCTGTGCTCAGCTATGTACCTGGTGACCCTGCTGGGGAACGCTGCCATTGTGGCCGTGAGCATCTTGGATGCCCGCCTACACACGCCCATGTACTTTTTTCTGGGTAATCTTTCCATTTTGGACATCTGCTACACATCTACTTTTGTGCCCTTGATGCTGGTCCACCTCCTATCATCCCGGAAGACCATCTCCTTTACTGGCTGTGCTATCCAGATGTGTTTGAGCCTTTCCACGGGCTCCACAGAGTGCCTGCTGCTTGCCATCATGGCCTATGACCGCTACCTGGCCATTTGCCAACCACTCAGGTACCCTGTGCTCATGAGCCACAGGCTCTGCTTGATGCTGGCAGGAGCCTCCTGGGTACTCTGCCTCTTCAAGTCGGTGACAGAAACAGTCATTGCCATGAGGCTACCCTTCTGCGGCCACCATGTGATCAGACACTTCACCTGCGAGATCCTGGCTGTGCTGAAGCTGGCCTGTGGGGACACGGCTGTCAGCGATGCCTTCCTGCTGGTGGGTGCCATCCTCCTCCTGCCTGTACCCTTGACCCTCATATGCCTGTCCTACATGCTAATCCTGGCCACCATCCTGAGGGTGCCCTCAGCCACTGGACGCCGTAAAGCCTTCTCCACCTGCTCCGCACACCTGGCTGTGGTCCTTCTCTTCTATAGCACCATCATCTTCATGTACATGAAACCCAAGAGCAAGGAGGCCCGTATCTCTGACCAGGTCTTCACAGTCCTCTACGCTGTGGTCACACCCATGTTGAACCCCATCATCTACAGCCTGAGGAACAAGGAGGTGAAGGAGGCCGCCAGGAAAGTGTGGGGCAGTAGATGGGCCTGTAGGTGAGGGAAGGCAGGGCTTTGCATGGGTAGGGGATCTTGGCTTGTGTGGGTCATCATATGTCAATACCACTGCAAGGCAGAGCATAGAACTATGAGGCCCTCCACTCCAAAGACACAGCACCAAGTCCCACTAATCCTGACACAGAACTACTCACCTTCTGCTCCTGCCCTGTCCTAGTACCCAGCATCTGCCTCTGGGCCTCTGGGATGATCTCACAAGACTTTGGCTGGGTGCTATGGCTCACACCTATAATACCAGCATTTGTGAGGCTGAGGCAGGAGAATGGTAAATCTGATGTCAGCCTGTGCTACATAGTGAGACCCAGTCTCAAATAAATAAATAGATATTAGTCATTAGAACTGACTTCTTGAGTCTCTCTTCAGTGGGGCATCGGGAGGGACATTTTAAGAACCACTTAAGAGTGTATCACTTTCCTGACTGACATCCATAAATGGCTCTTCACGGCTCCCAAGATGAAGCAGATGCTCTTCAGCTGGTTCTCACAGCTGCCTACCTGACTGCCTAGCTCCCAGCCCTCTCCTCACACTCTCCCGCCTCATAGCCCCACACACCAGCCTCACCCTTCCCCACACCGCCACCCCCAAGCTCTTCTGGTGGCCTTCCTGTGAGGCAGTTCTTCCCGGCACACACCCCATGTGCATGTGGGCTCCCTGTCCCTTGAGGCCCACACACATTCGCTCCTGTCATCATGTCCCTTCTGTGTCCTTGGTTTCCAATATTCTACCAAGAGCAGCCAACATCACATCCTACATCTGTATGAAGTGCGTACGTGAACATGAAAATGTAGAGACACTCATGGTAACATAGGATCCTTCCCAAATCTGAACAGAGCTGAGATGAAGTCCATAGAGGTTAGGCAAGGCCTAGTGCTCTGGGAGACGGCGGGAGAGGCTCCAGAAATACAGGAGCCCAGGACACCACCCACCCAGAGCAACCTTAAGCTGAGGTTCCTCTTCAACCCCACCCAACAGCAGCTGCAGCTTCCGGTATTCCTGCCTCATCTGGGGTACCCTCATCACCCCATCCCTGTCCCTGCTGGCTGCTCAGCCTGGCCAGTTTCCCTTTCTGAGAGCTTACGAGCATACGAAGGAGACACACATCCACTCACTCCCCACTCACCCCGGCCTCTGTGACAGGCATCATCTAGACCATAGTGAGCTAGGCCTGACCTCCAAGCAGCGGTCAGGCCCTCCTGCTAGCTGGCTGCAGGCCACCACAGCCCCATGCAAGCCCTCTGTTCCCCTACTGGGGCTGCCTCCTTCCCCTGGGACTCTCAGCGAGCCAGGCTAGAAAGAGGAAGGAAATTAAAGAGCAGGGCAAGAGACAGAAGCCACTCCCCTTGGGATCTAGTTTGCATGTCTGGCTGGCCAAGAGTCAGAAACTTCAACATAACTGATAAAACCCAGACTGCCTGCAGAGGCGGTACTCATTTTCCTAAAGACATCTCAAACAGGATGTTCAAAACAATCAAGAACTCAAGCTGGGCAGTGGTGGCACACACCTTTAATTCTGGCATTCGGGAGGCTCTCTGTGAGTTCGAGGCTAGCCTGGTCTACAAAGCAAGTTCCAGGATAGCCAAGAGAGAGAGGTTACATAGAGAAACCCTGCCTCAAAAAAAAAAAAAAAAAGCTAACCTCGGAACGATCAAGAAGAACTCTACTTACTTAGGGCCAAAATGTCTGTGCCTTGAGCTTAACTGTGTTAGCATTCCCATCTCATCTCTACATCTAAATAGTAGACCTTACACTTCATTTACAAAGGAAATACTTGAGGATGAGAAATAAGAACTAGAAGGATGGCTCAGCAGTTAAGAGCATTTATTGTTCCTGCAGAGGACGCACACACATTGCCACTCACAACTGGCTGTAACATCAGGTCCAGGGGATGCGATGCCCTCTTCTGGCCTCCATGGATACTGCACACACCTGGTGCACATACAGACAAGCAGGCTAACATTCATACACATAAAACAAAAATAAATATTGTTTTAATCATATACTTTTACTTTCAAATTTTGCTTAATCCTTAAGTTTTATAAATTACATTATTTGTTTTTATTCTTTTTTTTTTTTTTTTTTTTTTGACAAGGTCTCTTGGCCTGGAACTCACTATACAGATCAGACTGGCCTCAAATTCATAGTGATCTGCCTACTTCTGCCTCCTGGGTGCTGGGGTTAGAGGTTCACAGCACTACACCCAGCTATAAATTACATCCTTTAAGCAATGTGACAAAAATTTATGTATCCATTGTAAAGACAGCTAAGTATACCCACTTCATTGTACATCCTTTCTCCCTCCGTGTCTTTGACTTTTGCTGATTTTTTTTCTGTGGTGTAGCCAACGATTCAATTTTACCCAAGTGGAGGTTCCTCAAGCCGCTGTTTGCAATGCTGGGTGGGCTTCATCTCCCCACCACAGCTGACATGAGCAGAGGCCCAAGGGGAAGGTACCACTGCTCTTGGATACCTACTGAGCATGCATGAGTGGGGCTGGCAGCAATCAGGCCAGACTACTTTTCACTCAGTCACCGACAGGATGCCATCTTCCCTTACACACCTAGTGAATCGGCTTCTCCTCATCTTGCGCCTATTGTTAAATAAAGAGCGGTAATAAATCAGTATGAACTTCTTGTACAGTAAGTGGGAAGATGAACCAGGGACCTTAAAAACTTGCAGATCTTTTAACACTGTCATTTCTGGAAATCTAGTTTAAGGGAATAAATGAAGGGCAAACACAGGGCATGGTGGTGCATGCCTGTGATCTTAGCACTTAGGAGACAGAGACAGAAAGATCAGAGGTTAAAGGTACTCCTCAACCATATAGGGAGTTTGAGATCAGCCTGGGCTACATGAGATGCCTTCACACACACACACACACACACACACACACACACACACACACACACACTAGGACACAGTTAAAGATTTATATATAAGAATACTAATTATAGCACAAAACACATTAATACATAGTACAAAAAAATATTGCAATCTTGATGTCCAATTAAAAAAGAATTAAATAAATCTGGGTGGAGTTCAATGGTGGGATGCAACACAGACACAGGAAACATTTTTGAGAAATACTGGATGACAGGAAATTATCACAATGTAATTAACAGGAGCGGGGAAAGGCAGACCAGGAAGCATCGCATTCAAGGCCTCCCTAATCTTACTCTTTAACTTCGTCTCATGGGTATATGACTAAGTCTGTAGAAAATTCCGGAAAACTGCAATGAGATGTTCATAACAATTGCTTCCTTTCTAGGCAATGGGTTACAGGTAACTACTGTTCTCCTGGCTTTTTCAATATTGTTCAATATTTCTAAATAAATAGGACCTTGGACCTGAGAAATGACGGTATTCTTTTTAGGAGGTGGAAGGTCATCTTGCTCCAGAGTCAATGGGCTCCCGTGGGGCAGAAGGGAGGAGGCTGGTGATGCAGCCTCAGCCATGTGAGCTGAGAGAGGAGGGTGGGACAGAAATGCTGTTAGGGACAGGCCTGAGCAGGATGTCCAGGAGGAGGAGATGTGCGGGATGATAGATGTGATTTACCTGTGCTATTCGGCATCGCAGAAGTGGGTGAGGGAGAGGGAAGACCATGGGCTTCAGGGGATTTCTCAGGTGGATAGAGATGCTACCACCATCTACTGTGGTGCAGAAGACAAGAGCAGCAGGCGGGGCTGAGGAGACACCAATCCTGGGTCTCAGACCTGTTGGGTTCAAGTATCTCCCAGGCAGCAAACAGACCTGGACCGTTCCAGAGGCAGATAGAAAATCAGAGCTAATCATTGCTTTGACTTGTATTCCTGGTAAAATCCCAGAAGATACATCATGGCATAGCATGAGAAATTATAGATTCTACTGTCTTTTTTTATAGCTGTATTTTAGTATCTAAATTGTAGATAGCATCTTTGTTGTAAAAGGCCAGGAAAAGAAGGGAGAAATCTATAAAAATTCACGTGCCTGAGGTGAGCATTTAAAAAACCCTTACATGCATTTGGGGGGTCTCATACCTCCCCCAGTAAGTAGCCTTCCTCAAAGCTGGATGGATGGATGGATGGATGGATGGATGGATGGATGGATGGATGGATCCAAGACCATACAGCAATCACAGAAGAGATAACAATTTTCCAATGCAGGTGCCCAGGCCTAGTAAAGGACCGCCCCACCCTAGAGCCTGTGGCATGCAAGAGTAAGACTACAACAAGGCACAACCTTCTCTGTCCACCTCACATTAGCAGGGACCTCTTGGGACAGGGCGAGGAATCTGGAGTCCCAGGAGCCTGAGTCCCTCAGCAGGCAAAGCCGAAAGTTTGTGAGCTTGTAGAGCTGAACTTTAAATTGGGCAGGGACCATGTGGTCCCTAGAAAGGGAGCAGGCGGGCTGTGTGGCAGGGGATCAGGACGCTGATCCTTGGGGCCCCTCAGCCTGACCCACCGTCACACATCGCACCTGCTAGTTAGGAACTCAGGACTACTACCCAACCAGTTCCCGCAAGCTTCAGGTCAGCTAGCATGACTCCAGACCCCCACCTATTCTTACACCACTGCATCAGTCTGCCCATGGTAAGGAATTCATCTGCATGCTATTTACAGTAACCCTTCTTCAAGACCTTTAAAAGCTAAAGTACCTATTACATGACAGTAATAATATCCACACTCACTGAATATTTACCACAAGTCAGAATCTGAACTAACAGCTTTACTGCACCTCATGCATTCCGAAACTATCACCATTTGCAAGGAAGCACTACTTTATGACAGGTAAGGAAACCGAGGCTCAAAAAACAGTTAGCAAACAGAACATGGTGGTGCACATTTGCAATCCAAGATTGGGAGACAGGGGCAGGAGGATTGTCTTGAATTTAAGGCTAACCTGGTCAATACAGCAAGTTCCAGGCCAGTCAATAGCCCCGTCTCAAACAAATAAGCGCGCGCGCACACACACACACACACACACACACACACACACACACACACACACGAAGGTGCACATGCACACATACACACACCAAGAAACCAAACAACCACAACAACAAAAACCTGTGGGGGCAGGAGAGGACATGCTAGCAATTGGCAAAGCTGAGTGTGAGCCCAGGACAGCCTGATTCCAAGGCCCCTCTCACTACCCTCTCACATGGCAGTGGTGGAAATGGCAAAGCAGAAATCCCAAATCCAGACATTTTACAGAATGGGCCTTTTTATTTATTATGTCCCTTTATTTCTATGAAAATAATTTTTGAAGCCCGCATTTTTAAGAATTAAGTGATGACCATTAGATTCACCAGCAGTGAAACTTATGTGATATTTGCCTTGCAAAGTAACACTAGTCTGCCAGATCACAGGGTTAGAAGTTTCTGGAACAAAGTGAGGGGCTGTTTGGGAGGTTACAGAGTACCAGAGATCACCTAGTTGAATGGCTTCATTTCTGAGTTGGAGGAACTTGGTTCAGGTCCCACAGCAGAATGGGAACAAAAGCCAGAGATCGAACCCAGGTCTCTTCCCTTCCATTCCAGGACCTAGGCATGCTTTTTCTGTGTCCACGCGTTGTTAGACAGAATGAAAGTAGAGGTTCGATCCTCAGCTCAAAAAAAAATGTGCCATGAGATGCCAAGGTGCCCAGATGTAGTACTGATGTGCAATAACCTCACTGGTTCTCTCCCTTCTGAGCATGTGTTGGGACTACACAGGCCCAGTGGTTTGTGGGTAGATGTACACAGTGTGTCATACTTCTTGGTCTGCGCATTTAACTGCTGGTGGAGATGGTTCCAGTGTGTCCTTTCCCAGCCATAACTGGTGATGTCCCAAGTGGCAGAGGTCCCCATGAGCCAGCCTCTAAAGAAAGCCCTCTGAAATCTACCTTGTATATGTATTAAGAAGACATGCCTGTCATGTTAAGCTAGCTAAAGTTATGAGGTTGTGTGTTACTGCAGCATAATCCGGCACATCCTGACTGATGCTCCTGGTGACCCATCATGTGCCCAGTTCTAGGTCAAAGCCAAAATACCTGGCACCATGGTATTTTCTCCACTTAGATTGGATTAGTTCTCATAGCCCTGAGATGTCATGAGCAGCCCCTTACACTGTGATGAAGCCCACCATGTTCCTGATGTGCACCCCCCCCCCCCCGAGAAAAAGTAGCTGTTCCCTAGGTAGGAGACTGCCACTCCCCAACAGACTCTTCTAGCAAATCTCAATGGCTACATCTTTGGGGGGTGGGGAGGAGTGTTCATATCAGAGAACAGTATACAGGGCACAGTGAGAGCAGCCATCTCTACACATAGTTCAGTTGGGATGGCAATCACTGGTCGTCTTGGGAACAGGACACTGGAGGGTGACAGTGACAAATTGGATATATCCCTTTCACTTCAATAGCTCACTATTCAATAGTCTAGTCAGAAGGGGAGAGTAAGGGGGGGGGGTGTACAATTCAGAGTGAAACACACCTGCTAACAGGCAAGTAAGTATCCTGTTATCAGGGTGGCCAGACTCCTGTGAGGCAGCCACGCAGAGGTGTGCAAACTGAGGCTAGAAGAGTGGATGAGAAAGGCCAGTGCAGCCCAAAGGCCTCTCACAGGAAGAGGGATGAGCCTGGATGGTGGAGACGTCATCTAAGGATGGAAATGCTCTGACCAGACTGAAGCATGCGGCTCACATGAGGCAGGCGAGCAGAGCAGAGTCTGCTCACAAGAGCCTCAAATGCCTCAGCCATTCCCACTTGGTCTCTCTTCGAGGCAGTGATGAAGAGCAGAGGGTGAGTTAGCACCTTTCACCTGTCAGGAGTTGAGCTGCACAAGATCTTGTAACCACACATCCAAGACGACGAAGCTAGCAAGTCTCTTCAGAGTTCAGATTGATCTCTTTATGTCTTAGCCTCGAGAAACTCTCAAGGCTCTGAAGCTCCGAGAGAGGAAGGGCTGTGTTCAAGGTCACTGAGAGCAAGTGGGTGAGTGGTTTTAAACTTCAGGGGAGCAGAAGCCACAGCAACCTGCCGCTTCCTGCAGCACTTAGCACAGGTGCACAAGCGCACAAGTGCACAGGCTTGCAGAACCAGGTTAAACCCCGGGACCAGCAGCATCTCTACTGGGGTGTGCATGCTCTTGCATTTCCCTTTGAAAATCAAGAGACTGTCCTGCAACTCCCTGGAGAGAGGTGACCAGCAATCAGACTTACACAGCCTAGGAAGCCAAATATTCCATGCTAGGTGACAGTACCTGTCAAGCAGCTACCTTGTCTCAGTCAAGGGAGCTGGGCAGTAACTATGACAGCTGGAATTTTTTCCCTGACTCTTTTTCTTTCTGTTGGGGCCCCAGCATGTAAAACAATACCTAGCACAGAGCAGGCACACAAAATAATACCCAGGGAGTGAATGCAGCTGAGATGCTCTGGGCACGATTGTTATAGGAAATAATCTAAAGCAGAGCTTCTGTTGAACAGTCAAGGACACTTGACAAGCTGGGTGTGGTGGCACTTGCCTGTGGTACTAGCACTCAGGAGATGGAGGGCTGGAGGCCAGCCTGGGGTACATGGGGAGACCCTATCTCAAAAAAAATTGCTTTGGATTCCAAAAGAAGACATCAAATGTGAGTCTTCTGTCTCCTCTGAGCACTGCTTGTGGAGGACAGAGTTTAGGGGACCAGAGTAAGTAGCATGTGCTGAGAAGACCAGCTGCAGATCTAAAGTCTGACTCTCTCATTCTACAGATGGTGCAGCTAGACCCCAGAGAGAGGCTGACCTGCTGCTGGTCACATCTTGCTCATTTCCCAGCCAGCCAGAGCTGTGTGGTCCATGTGGCAAAAGGAGGAACGGGATGGATTGGGCAAACCACACAGCTGTGACAGGGTATGTCCTGCTGGGACTCCAGGAGCACCACAGCCTAGAGATAGTCCTGTTCGTGCTTTGTCTGGGTGTCTACTGCACCACTCTACTAGGAAACTCCCTCCTGGTGGGGCTGATTGTGCTGGACCCCCACCTGCACAGCCCCATGTACTTCTTTCTCAGTAACCTCTCTCTCATAGACATCTGTGGTACCTCTTCCTTCATACCTCTGATGCTACTCAACTTCCTGGATGTCCAAAGGACCATCTCCTTCCCCAGCTGTGCCCTGCAGATGTACATGACCCTGGCACTAGGTGCTACAGAGTGCCTGCTTCTGGCTGTGATGGCATACGACCGGTATGTGGCTATCTGTCAGCCACTTCGGTACTCGGAGCTCATGAATGGGCAGCTCTGCATGCAGATGGCAGGAATGAGCTGGGGGACAGGCTTTGCCAACTCGCTGCTGCATTCCATCCTCGTCTGGCGCCTCCCCTTCTGTGGCCATAATGTCATCAACCATTTCTTCTGTGAGATCTTGGCAGTGCTGAAGCTGGCCTGTGGGGACATCTCCCTCAACGCACTGATATTAATGATGGCCACAGCTGTCCTGACAATGACTCCACTCCTGCTCATATGCCTCTCTTACATTTTCATCCTGGCTGCCATCTTTAGGATCCCCTCTACCGCAGGCCGGGCCAAAGCCTTCTCCACCTGCTCTGCCCACCTCACAGTGGTGGTGATTTTTTATGGGACCATATCCTTCATGTACCTCAAGCCCAAAGCCAAAGACCCCAGTGTGGATAAGATCATCACGCTGTTCTATGGGATTGTGGCACCCTCACTAAATCCCTTTATCTACAGTCTGAGGAACATGGAAGTGAAAGCCGCCATCACAGCCCTGCTGCGGGGAGGTCTGCTCACCAGGAAAATGTCCCACTTTTAACTCATTCTCTATCTTTCTCAGTCAGCAGAGGCTAAGTTCTATTGGGGCTTCAAGTTTTCAGTGGCTGAAAGACCACTAAGGTCTGTTTCTCACTCATGTCTCAGGTCTATTAGACCTATGCTTGGCTGGGGTTCTGCCTGGCATCACTTTTCTGGGACTCAGGATCACAAAGCAGTTACAACCCAGAATGCTGCTGATTACCATGACCAAGGGAAAAGAGATGTAAACCAGCCTGCAAGGGCTCTCACAGCTTCCACTTAGATGGGGCACAATCCAACACATGGCCACATCTAATGTACAGGGGAGAAACCCAGCCTGGCACATGCCTGCCTGGAACAAAAAAGACACTGGCCAGCACACAAAACTGGAGAGTCAGCCCAAGAGGAAGTAAGACTTGGTTTCCTTTGCCCTGATCTCTCCTTCACAGACCCATACTGGGTTCATCATCCCAACAAAGTTCCAGTTAGCTTACTCACGGCAGCTTTACACCAGCACAAAGTAGGCTAGCAACATGCTTTCCAGAATGTCCTTTTTGTTTGGGTTTGGTTAGAGTTGTCCATGGGACATATGTGTACAGAAACTCGGAAGCAGAAGTGAGCAACATCCATTCCTGAAGGAGCACTCACATCACTGATATGCTGAATCCCATTGTTAATGGACCATCCCCTCCCTGAGCTGTTCTCAGGCTGGGCCAAGTGCAGTTATGTGCCCAAAGATGCCCGCTTCTCCTGCGGGCTGTGTGATCATTAAGCTTGACGACAGTGAGAGCTGGACACAGTCTTCCCAGCTCTAATGCACCCTTGCTCTCCTCTCCTCATGCCCCTGTCTTGACTGACCACCAGCCCAACAGCCTGTAAAAGCTCAGGTCCAGTGCCAAATGCAGAGACCCGGTCTCCTTAACTACTGCCATGATTGTGGAAGTCTGATTTTATACTGATTTTATGAAAATATCTCATGCCCCAAGACTAAACTTTTGGCAGGCCTCCAGTAAATAAAGTAATACCCCTTGAGACTATTTAAGACTGTGTACTTAACCTGCAGTCCTACTCAGCTTGTTGAAGGTTTAACCTGCCTTTAAGAGAACAATGTAAACCAGTCTTACTAGGCCTTGGTTTCCTCATGCGATCCACTTCTCAACCTAAGATAATGCATAGCTTTACTCTTGTTATATATTGGTCCATACCCTTAACCCAGAATAATGTGTATGTTGTGATAATCAGTTTCTGCAAACAGCTAACAGGTTGGGAGCAACTTTAAAACAAATGCCCACCATAAATGTTAAAAGCAACATGTGGATGTCGGTTGTTAATGTTTGTGTGGTTTTGTTTACTATCCTGGGTCAGTTGGGAGCCGTAAAACTACTTCCTTTTTAAAACTCTGTTCAAGATTTTGGTAAGAATTTCTCATTTTTGCCCTATGCCATACTGTCTGTGCTGTTCTATAAAATATAGTGCAAAGACAGTTTTTAAGAGATAGACATAAGACAGGAAGAGATCAGACAGACACAGGGACAGGCATACAATCAGACATAGAACAGATAGGAAACAAGGACATCACACTCACACACACACACAGATACACACACACACACACACACACACACACACACACACACACACACACACACGATATACAGACTATAGCTAGACCAGTAACTATAAACTACAGACAGAAGATACGAGAAGACAAGAGAAGATTTCAAATTTTGGCTCATTGTTGGTCAAATTAATCCAAGAGAGTGGAGTATGGTGGTATATTCCTTTAATACCAGCACTGGGGAAGAAGAGGCAGGCAGATCTCCATGGGTTTGAGGTCATCCTGGTCTACATAGTGAGTTCCAGGACAGCCAGGGCTCCACAGAGAGACCCTGTCTCAAAACATAAAAAATTATTAAATCAAGAGAAAGTGCGTGGTTTCCATTCCTTACTGCAACATTGACACATTTTAGCGTTCTCTGGGGTTATGTTTAATGTATTAGCAACCCATGATCCCGACAATAAACTTCTTGCGTCAACTCCTTGCATCCTTTCATGTCCTCAAACAATCACAGTATTAAGTCTAAAGTTCTTTGGCTGAATTCTCCAGGCCCTTAGCAGTCCCGCCCACACTCAGCATGACTTGCTCTTCTCCACATGGGTCAGCCTCTCATTACACCATCTGTACTGCTCCCATCCTCAGGCCACTTAGGAATCACACCAAGGCCAAACTTTCAAGCCACTTTAGACACTATCTCCTTCACATGTGCTTTCTTGGTATATTTGGAGACTGTCATCTTCATATCCTACAGTACTTTATTGGGACCCTTCATTGGGCTTGATCCCATCCTTATCAACACGAGAGCTCCTTTGGGGCAAGGTGCCACCAACTCTGACTCATCCCCATGGCTCTAACGGGGCCTTCCTTACATGACTGTAGAACTGAACTGTCACCACCTGGCAACACTGAGCCCATGTTACTAGGCATGCTCCAAGCAGTGGTAGGTGGACAGGGAACTTGGTGTGGCTGCATTTACAGATACATGCAAGGAAGCAGTAATAACTGCTGGCCACAGCTATGTGTCTGAGACAGGCCAGGCTTGCTGCATCTTAGTTTCTCCCGATGACCCAAGTCAGTCGACAACTCAGGGTTCCAGGCCTGGCAGAGATGCTCTGTAGTCATATCTTATTGTTGGCTCCCCCAGGACTCTGACAAACACCTCAAATCCAAATGTCCCAAACTGTACTCATCCCCAATCACAACTGTGTCACCTTATCAGGGGATGGCAACATCGCCCAAGTCAAAAGATAGAGGTCATCTGGGCTTTCATAACCCACCACACCACAAGCCACCAGGCACTACGCACTCTGAAGTCTGCCTCCTGGAGCTCCTAAACCATCCTCCTCCTTCCACTGGTACCATGGAAGAAACCATGTTTCCCTTTCAGTTAGTGTGGTAGCTCTGCCACTGCACCCACACACACCCTTCACACCAGCCCTCAAAACAGTTTGTTCATGCTACTCTCCTGCTCAGATGTTTCCAGTAGTTCCTCATTCCCATTTTCCTAGGGTAAAACCACACTATCTATCTGTCCAAAGCATCATTAGCTGCTTTCCTTCATCACACACACACACACACACACACACACACACACACACACGCACACGCACACGCACACGCACACGCACATGCACACACACTCTTCACAGCTTCCTATTCATCAGTCTCTCCTGCCTTTGTCATTCCCCATCACTGTAACCCTTTCCAAACGTGCCATAACCTTTGTCTATGTGCAACAGGCTGGGCACTATCTTAAGTGTCCTACGTGCTGTGGAACGTCATTCTGTATGCTGTGAATGTGCTGCTCTGACTGGTTGATAAATAAAATGCTGATTGGCCAGTAGCCAGGCAGGACAAGCAGAGGAGGAGAATTCTGGGAAGAGGAAGGCTGAGTCAGGAGTCGCCAGACAGACACAGAGGAAACAAGATGGACAAGGCAGAACAGAGAAAAGGTACCAAGCCATGTGGCCAAACATAAATAAGAATTATGGGTTAATTTAAGCGTAAGAGCTAGTCAGTAATGAGCCTGGGCTAATGGCTGAACAGTTACAATTAATATAAGTTTCTAAGTGATTATTCTGTAAGTGGGCCACAGGACTGTGGGACCTGAGAAAGCTTCGGACTACATGTAAGTACTTCAGTGACTAGGGACCAGGTAGAATGAGTCTCCGGAAAGGAATAAAAGATGGGTACTCATAACCACAGAGCAGCTTCCCACATCTTGGCATCCCCTGCCCTCTTCACTGCCTTCCATACTCTTGTGGGGCCAGTCCTGAGCTCTGGTTATTTGGGTCAACCGTCCTCATGGCCTGATTCTCCCCATCCCAGGGTGGGAATGGCTTGTCTCCCATCCAAGCACTAACCAGCCCAGCCCTGCTTAGCTTCCTTTATCACCCAAGTTCAGGTGTGTTCAGGTAAAGTCACAGATAAGGTAAGAAATAGTATCTCTTTCTTTTTTAAAAAATTTAGGGGTTGGGGATTTAGCTCAGTGGTAGAGTGCTTGCCTAGCAAGTGCAAGGTCCTGAGTTCGGTCCTCAGCTCCATTTAAAAAAAAAAAAAAGTTAGGAAGGAAGGGAGGGAGGGAGGAAGGAAGGAAGGAAGGAAGGGAGGAAGGAAGATTGATTATTATTTTTAATCATGTGTATGTGTGTTTGTGTATGTAGAAATGTGTACCACTTGTGTGGAGAGGTATCCTTGGAATCCAGAGGTGATGTATTCCCTGGAGCTGTAGTTACAGGCATCTTATCCTGTAACTGGGTACAGGGAATTGAACTAGGGTCCCAGGAAGAGCAATGTATGCTCTTAAACACTGAGCCACCTCTCCAATCATTTTATTTTATTTAAGAGAGGGTCTGTATAAACTGGGCTGGCTTGAACTCCTGTTAATTCACAGGCTCTACCCCTAGAACGCTGGGATTAAAGGCGTGCACCAGCAGACCTGGACTAAGAACAGCACTTCTGATACAGGAACAGACATCCAGCCCATATGCCTTCCCTCCTTGCCACTCAGTCAGCCACTTCATTCTCTGACTGCAGAGAGTAAAGTGGCGTTTTCTAGGCTTTCAGCCTCGAAGGCCTAGGCTATGAAGAGAAGAGAAAGGACCTAAGGCACAGAGAAAGGATTTGGTAGAAAGGTGAGGTCATCTCCGTCTCCAGATTGACAGATGGGAGGGGTGAAGGAGGGAAGAAGTGTGAGCCTGTCCAGATTCCCGAGAGAAGCCAAGGCTGAGTCCCTGGCTTCCTCTACAGGGTTTAAAAGCAAAGACAACTTATCTGTGCCCCATCAAGTAAAACCCAGCACAGGACCCCAGAAGAGTGTTGGCCTCGTGCTGTGTCTGGGTAGCCCAGTACCTCAACACCTCAGGTGACATAGAACCTGGGGGCAGAAACTCGGGCTATGCAGACACAACAGAAAACAGCTCAGCTTTTAGCAGCCTGTCTGACTGCTGACTGAGAACCAGCTGGGATGACAGAGTTCCCAGAAGACAGGAGAAGCATGGACATCGGGGACCAGAGAGAATTCTAGTATCTCAGCATAAGACAAGATCTTCAAAACTCAGCTATGAACCCATGGGGAAAAAGGAGTCCAGGTGCCAGGCATGGTGTCCATGTCTATAATTCCAGGACCCAAAGGATCATGATCTCCAGGACAGACCAAACTACATGCACAGTCACACACACACACACACACACACACACACACACACACACACACACACACAAAGAAAAGAAATCTCAGTTCATACAAGATTATTTCTGGCATGCAAGAAAAAATGAAAGCTTAAAATAGTAGTTCCTTTCTTACAATGCTTTGTGCATCTGAAATTTGTACCTGTTACTCCAGTTTCTTGGCACCTCAGCTTCCTTCTCAGTGGGTGTGGGCGTCATGGGGAAGCCTCTCTTACTAACTCATCTCTATACACACAGCAAGCACACGCACACACGCATACACACACCCCTCTCCACTACCACAGACTAGGATTCATAGCAGTTGGGAAATGGACATCAGGGAGTTTTGGTATTCAACACTGAGACCAGATGAGCGGGATGCAAGCATGCAAACCATAGGGCAGAAGCCAGACGGTAGTTCCAGCTTCTTCTTCAGGAAGGTCCTGCCACCTCACGCTTTCCCCCATGTCCCCTCCTCCATTTCCCCCGCACCCTGGCCCCAGGAAGAAATAAAAGGCAGCACACAGTCAGTACATACTTCATTGGAGACATCCCGGACTCCACCTGCATCAAATCGGGAGGGGCCCCAGCTGCCGAGCCCAGCCCTCTGCCCAGCACAGCACACCCCAAATGAGGTTAGTGTTGCTGAGCCTCTGAGAAAATCTGATAACATGTTTCTCCAAGACCAGACTCCTTTTCTTCTGCATTGATGATTCATTCCTGATGAAAATCTGTCTCCTTAGGAAGTATCTCTTGTCTGTAGGAGGGTTCCCTATCCCTGGGAAGGGCTCCACACCCCAGGTACTCCTTGGTCCTGAGGGGCTCTGTGTCCTGCATAGCTCATCCTTAGGAAGGACTCCACGAGTACAGGAGGGCTCTAGGCTCTCAGGAAATTCTCCATGTCTTGGGAAAGCCTCCTGGTCCCTGAAAACAGTCATCCTTGAGAAAGATTGTGTGTCTTTAAGAAACACAACTGGTCCCTTGTTTCTAGAAGGGCTCCACAGCCCCAGGAGGAACCCTAGGCAGGTTCACAACCCCCAGGAGCCTGGCCCAAAGCCCCTCTCAGCTGGCACAGATGCTGCTGACAGTAGTCCCTCCTGGGCCCACAAGGCCCAGCTCTTCCTGTTCATTGATGCACAGCTGGTAACCACAGCCCCGGGCCCGAGCGCCAGATGGGACCCGGCGGTCACTCTTGGCACGAGGAGGCAGTAAGAAGCCCACGCTGCCAGCAATGAGCATATGCCAAATGCTATGAATGTAGAAGTAGTTGTCCCGGGTCTCCACGAAAGCATACAGAAGGACGGCACTGCCTGCGATAAGGCTGCCCGGGCACAGGTAGAAGAGCCAGCGGCGCCATGTTGGTGGGTAACAGTGCCGGCGCCGGACGCTGCGAACTGTCTGGGGGAAGCAGAGAAGTGGGATTCAGGAATATGAGGCCCTAGAATCCAAGCCAGAGCCAGTTCAGACATCCCCTCAGCCCTACATGTGACCTAAAAGGCACCTGCCAAGACCCGAGTGGCCACTGTGAACAGCAGGTGATGATAACAGAATGCAAGGCTACCTTAAATCGGGGACCAGGTAGCCAGCGCCCTGTGTCCACTCTGGCCCCCTCCTTTGCCGTTCACAGGCCTCTCCACTCTTACCCAGGCTGTGGCCAAGATCCCAAGCGCGAAGAGACTGGGTCCAAGCAGGTTCCAGAGTCCATGGCGGTCGAGCTGCAGAGCCATGGACAGCAGCATAGCCCCCAGCAAATACAACACCTACAGAGACAGGACTCCAGGGTTGGGCCAGGATGTGGGGGCGACGGAAGAGCCCCAAGCATGAGTGGATTTTAGCTATGGCTGTCTCCTGGGACCCACTCTAGACTGACCTGCTTGATCACAGGCTGCAAACGAGCCATAGCAATGACGGTGACCCAAACCGACATTAAGGAACCCAGGAAGTCACAGAACTGAAGCACATCGTAGTCCATGATGCAGAAGACCACAATGCCGGGCTGGTCACAGGCATGATAGAACTGCAAGAAACAACAGGTGTTAAAAGGCTTTGAGGCCACAAGCCCAGGGCTAGGAAACCAAAGAAAGACCCTATGGGGTTACTCCTCTGTCAGAGAAGCAGAGATCAGACAGAGGTCACAGGGGAGCAATGCTAGGAACTGCCTGACTCCTTCATTCTTTTTCTTTTTTAAGATTTATTTGTATGTGCATGGGTGTTGTACTTGCATGTATGTCTGTGCACCACATGCACACAGTGCCCATAAAGGCACAAGAGGGCATAAAATCCACTGGAACTGGAGTTACAGACAGTTGTGAGCCACTATGTGGGTACTGGGAATTGACTCCAGGTCCTCTACAAGAGTAGCCAGTGCTCTTAACCACCGAGCCATCTCTTCAGCCCTGATTCACTCATTCTTGAGAAAAATATGGCCGTGAGGTCTGGTCTGCTTTACAGCCAGATGTATCCGGCAGCTCAGACACTGGTGCTCACTAACCTCTCTCTGCTTCTGGGATATGCTATGAAGAAGACCCAGCCAGGGAACCAGATATCTCCAGCTGAAGCCAGTCCCTACCCTTACCCTAGCAGGCTTACTCAGTCTCATCAGCAACCCCCATCGCAAAGCCTGCATGGCATCTGTCTCTGCTCTCTTAGGCAACCTAGACCCCAGACCTACCCCAGCTTCCCAGTTTCCTCAATAGCTCAGGCTCTGAGCTAGTTTCTCTCTCCTAACTTACCTCAACTGACCCACTTTAACTGCCCCGTGCCAAGAGGGCAGGAAGCTCAGCAAGTCAAAACACAGTACGGGTGGCCATGGAAAGCAGCATGGTATGGCCATGAAGAGTGCCATGGTATGATCATGAAGAGTGCCATGGTATGATCATGAAGAGTGCCATGGTATGGTCATGAAGAGTGCCATGGTATGGTCATGAAGAGAGCCATGGTATGGTCATGGAAAGCAGCATGGTATGATCATGAAGAGTGCCATGGTATGGTCATGAAGAGTGTCATGGTATGGTCATGGAAAGCAGCATGGTATGGTTATAAAGAGTGTCATGGTATGGTCATGAAGAGTGTCATGGTATGGTCATAGAAAGCAGCATGGTATGGTTATAAAGAGTGTCATGGTATGGCTATGAAGAGTGTCATGGTATGGCCATGAAGAGTGTCATGGTATGGTCATGAAGAGTGCCATGGTATGGTCATGGAAAGCAGCATGGTATGGCTATGAAGAGTGTCATGGTATGGTCATGGAAAACAGCATTGTATGGCCATGAAGAGTGTCATAGTATGGTCATGAAGAGTGTCATGGTATGGTCATGGAAAGCAGCATGGTATGGCCATGAAGAACGCCATGGTATGGCTATGAAGAGTGACATTATGGCCATGGAGAACAGCATGGCACTCACACTAGGATACCATATGGCAAAGGAACATGGCTCTCCTCTCCTAAACCATAAATTAACCATTCAAATTAACATTTGAATATGGATTCATTAGACACTGATTCCCACATATCTCTTCCCAGACCCATCCTGGACAGGGTCTGACTGTTGCTCAGGCTGGCCTAGAACCTACCGTGCAGCTCAGGCTGACCTCATCCTGAGTGCTGGGATTACTGTGGCTATCTGGCTGTCCTCCTCTTTCAAAGTCAGATGCAAAAATACCAGCCACTAAATAACCTAGCAGACATCTGTTTCTGACTTGGGTTTACTTCTCAAGATTAATTTTATATTCCAGACTTAAGCAACATCTTGCACCTGCCTCTGAGCACATAAAAAGGAGGGGCCTGTGATGAATCCTTCACCTCACACAAAGGAGACACAGATCAGCAGGACAGAAGCAGAGATGGGTTACAAGATTCTAAAGACATGTCTAAGGGGAGACACTGGTCTTTCTCCTAACAGCTTCTCTGCGGGGGAGGGGGGGGTAAGAAAAATTAAAAGCACAACCTTGCTCTGCTAATATCATTCTACTCTGTACTTGTGGAGACCAGCTCCCACTTTTTCCCCAAGGTACTCTTGAGGAGAGAGGGATAAGAGCTTTAGATGGAAATAGAGAGGTGGGAGAGAGAGAGAGAAACACAGGACAGCCTGGGGGGGGGGGGGGGGGGGGCTGGATCCTTATCCACCGGCCCTTTGTCTCTTCTAAAGAGCGTTTTATAGGAATGCCAAGGGGTGGAGCAGAGACCTCCCCCAGCACAGCCAAGTGCAAGCCCTTCCAATCACCTGGTAACCACACGTGGTCAAGCAATCCTCTAATGCAGTTCTGCTGGGTAAAGCAAGCTCAGATCTCACTAGGAAACCTTTGTGGGCCTCCACATGATCACTTCCTTATTCTGGATGCTACATATAAGGTAATCTGGAAAAGTTAACTAAATTGTAGAATTTTACCTTTTTACACTATAACTATATAGTTTATCCAGTGCTTCAAAATAGGGTATCCAGGTATCCATCTAGAAATGCAAACATCCTTAATGCAGACCAGGTCATATTGTGCTCAGGGTGTGATGAGACTTAGTCGCTCACCTACTTTTCTGTTTCCTAAATCAATTTTGTCCTAAGAACAGTCATTGCATTTTACCAAGAGCCGCTGAGGATCACTCATGATGGTCTGAGGAACGGAAGAGGTAATAAGAAAGCCACGTGAAGCCAGGGCGGCCACAGTTACCAAGGAAGGCTGGACACCGCTCCAAGGTGTGGGCTCTACCTGGGCTTTCGGGGTCTGATCACAGGACTTGTGGAGGGAAGAAGGGTATGTGGCCTCAACTACACAGCTCAAGTTCTGAAATGTTTGTTTGTTTATTAAATTGGTTAGACTGGCTTTTATCTCTTACGAGTTTCGAGAAGTTCAAGCTATGGCTCAGTGGAAGAGTGCAGATTCACTCTCGGAGGAAGAAAAGGAAGAGAGGAAAGAGGGAGGGAAGGAGAAAATAATAGGGACTGTTGGAAGAACCTGGCCAGAGTGCTGCACCTAAGTCCTGTATTTCTCTACACTCTCCAGGAGTTCTGAGAAACTCAACTCGGAGAAGTATGTGAACACATGATCAGTGCCCTGAGACATGGGGAGGGATGTGGGGCCAGGCTGAGTGAGAATCAAGGTTCTGCCATTCATTTTCCCCTTGGGGCAATGCATCCAGCTTCATCTACAGAACACAAGAGTTAAAATGCCCACCTATTATTTCAGTGCAACCATGAGAATTAATTAGCAATGCTACACAACACATATTCCATAGCTGTCAGCTTCTGTTCTCATTCTCTGGAATGCTTGGCTACATACAGAATCAAGTGCCAGGTGTTTGGCCTGTTTTTTAAGAACATATTTTATATCTATAAACTCCTGAATTGTAGGCTTTCTGACTGCTCCTATACCCCAGATAAGTGCCACCACGCCACTTCCAGAGGTGAACTGTCCTAGATGTTAAGACAAGGAAGAGGATACTCGGGGGCTGGAGAGATGGCTCAGAGGTTAAGAGCGCTGGCTGCTCTTCCAGAGGTCCTGAGTTCAATTCCCAGCAACCACAAGGTGGCTCACAACCATCTGTAGTGAGATCTGGTGCCCTCTTCTTATATACATAATAAATAAACAAATTTTAAAAAAGAGGATACTCATCTACTCAACAAGTCTGTAAACAGGTGTGTCTGTGAATGAAGTAAGTCTAAACTAAGAATGAAAAAGACAATAGGGACCCCGGGCCCAGGACACTGGATGACATAGTTCTATGTTTTGACCACGTGGAAAAGAACAGAGTTAGAGCAGGACTTTCAGTCACAGCCCTAAAGCCAGCAGCTTGCTCTCAGTCCCACCGCCTTTTTTTTAGACAAGAGGGGGTTGGAGCTGGACAAAGAGTTTGGCAGTTAAGAGCACAGGATGCTCTTGCATAAGACCCCAGTTCACTTCCCAGTAGCCACACTGTGGCTCACAGCCTCCTGCAACTCCAGCGCTAGAAGACCCAATGCCCTCTCCCAGCCTCTGTGGGCGCTGCACACATGGGGCGCACAGAATTCCTGTGCATCAAGTAGAAAGAATAAATCTTTTAAAAGGAAGTAGGGGTTCTTCGTGTGGTGTGAGGGAGCGAGGTTCCTCTGGTTCCTGCCTGGAGAAAGGTCTCTTTTCTTGTTGATTTGCCACTGTATCTAGACACCGAAGAGGCATCTGGCCTAGACTACTCCAGGACAAGATGCTTGTGTAAAGCACAAGGGATGAACATGTTCTCTTACAGCCCCTGCTATAGTAAGGTGTTCTCACTAATTCTGGGTCACTGCAGGTCTATCTCCATGAGGCCAGGAGTGGGCTGGAAGAGCAGCTTCTGGGGGAGGATTCTGTGAGCAGCAGCAGACAGGGCACCTGGTGATGAGAGACTCCAGTATCAAAGTAGAAAGAGACTCCATCAGGCCAGGCCTGAAAGGGAGCCAGCTAAACTGGGGTGCACTGTTCCTATCTGGTAACGTGGCTACAGCCTCCTCTGTAACTGAGTACCCAGGAGATCCCTACAACCCTCACTTGGACATATATGCCCCCATTTTCTCCTAGGCTACTAGTACGATTTCTGTGATGTGGACCCAGGGAAGTACATGCTGACTTCTGTGATGTTCAGCTTTTTAATCACATTTTATAGTGTGTGTGTGCGCATGTGTGTGTGTGTGTGTGTGTGTGCGCGCGTGTGTGCACTTCCGTCACAGCACGCATGTGCATGTCAGGACAAGCTGGGGCAGTCATTCTCTCCTTCCTCTATGTAGGTAACGGGTTGAGTTTGGATTGTCAGCCTTAGTAGCAAGCGCTTTCGCTGAGTTATCCCACTGCGTGTCACAGTTTGCCAAGAGCCTGCAAATGAGATGACAGATCCACAGACACCAGATCTTGGCAGGGAGCAAACCTACTTGGGAGCCTAGTCACATGAGGAGATGCACTTTGACCTTTCCTGTCAGAGGCTGGCTTGTAATATGAACCTTTCTGGCTATAGAGAAGTTGGAAATCTTGGAGAAGGACTGTGAAGACTTCATAATGGGAACAGGGAGACTTAAAAATTATAAATCTAGTTGGGTGTGGTGGTACACACCTTTAATATCAGCTCTTGGAGGCACAGGCAAGTGGATCTCTGTGAGTTTGAGGCCAACCTGGTCTACACTGGAAGTTCCAGGCTAGCCAGAGCTACATAGTGAGACTGTGTTTCAAAACAAACAAAAGCCCTATACATCTACATCAGAATGCATTTCTTTGAGCTGGGATCTTATATCACATTGCCATTTCCTATGATGCCACAAGACAAAGGTTCTCAAGACTCCAAAACAGACTTTTGATAAACTGTCCACTATAGATTCCCCTGCCTTCCAAAAGCTCTCATGGAAATCAAGAAGGCCATGGAGATGGAATGGGGGGTCTTGCTTTCATGTCATCAAAATGAACATGCTACAGACAGAAATCACGGAACATGTCTGTAGTCCTCGCTCGGAGGGCTTTAGGCAGGAGGACTGAGAATTCAATGCCAGCCTGGGCTACATGGGAAGTTTTAGGCCAACCTTGTCTACAGATCAGAACTCTATTTCAAAAAAGATGAGAGAGAGTGAGGTGGCTGGGAAGAGAACAATGGAGACCACTGAGCAGAGGGGCCTCCCACAAAGTGAAGACTCCATGCAGACAGACAGACAGACAGACAGACTGACAGACACACACACACACACACACACACACACACACACACACACACACACGTTTAGACTCTGTGCTGACTTACAGAGAAAAGGCAAGGGTGAAAACCCAATCCCACATTTCACTCAGTGTGTTCAGCCAGTATCTCTTCTACCCTCCGTGTGGGCAGTGTGGGGATGTGAAGCCCCACACTGGTTAACTTGGAAGCAGACAAGCTGCCTTACAAAACAGTCACAGTTATTAGCAGGACACAGCCTGCTCTAGAGGACACAGTGAAGTTACCATCATCCTCAGATGGGGGGGGGGGGGCTGAGGCAGAACTGCGGACCCTCTCCCCACCCTGTGGTAAAAACTCGGCGAAGCAGAGGTAGCACTGCATACCGTGGAGAAGAACATGGTGAAGGTGTAGACAGCAGCTTCTAGCACATAGCGGCTCCGAATGGCCAAGACCACCGGTGGCAAAAACATGAGGTTGCTCAGGCAGAGGAGGAGTGTGGAGAGCAGCTGGAACCCATAGGTGAGTGCATCGGCGCTGTCTGTGCAACCCCAGCCCCGCCAGCCTGTGGGTGGGGAAGGTACAGGGTGGGGGAGGAGAGCAGAAGGCACCCGTGGGTCAACAATTGTGCTCACCCTGTCCCCATACCCAGCTCCTCAGGGAACCCCTGCGGGCCATCCCAATGCCCAAGAAGCGGGGTTTGGCCTGCTCCCCACTGCAGCCCGCTCACCAGCCTTGCACTCGCAGGCCGCGTACAGGTAGTTGTGGGTGCGCAGCAGCTTGCACTGGCCATAGGGCCCGCAGTCATCCACACATGGAGACAGGAAGGTGCGCAGCCGCACTTCAGCCGTTGCATTGCGGCACCGCACAAACCTGTGAACACACACTCCTGGTTATTTGAGGCCAGGGCCACCCCAACCCAGCTCCAACTATGCCCCACGTAGTTCTTGCTCACCGAGGTCCTACCCCACAAAGAGAGCGGAGGGTCAGGAACCAGGTCCCCGTCTGCGGGAACGGAATTCGAAGCCTGGCCACTCTGGACGTGACACTGACTGAGATGGGGAAACCTGCCAGGGACTCTGAACGGAAGGGCCAGAGAGAAGTGGTCATCACAGAGGCAGAGCCCACTTCTGGGAGCCCCGGGGCTGACCCCTGTTGTGAGGGCACCCAGTCTCCCTACCCCTATGTTCCCCACCTTTGGAACAGGTCACAGCAGCATCCCCCAGGCTCAAGGGCACCTCATGAGTCAGGCATCCGAACACTGTTACATTTTCTTGGCGCAGAGAGCTCTGAGTAGGGTGAATATGCAAATGAGTCTTGAGACCCTCGGGATGGGCCACTCCTCCCATTCCCTACGGCCAGGCAACCCCACTCTCTTGCAGGGCGGCTCACTCCTCCAGGGATCAACCCATCAAAGCTGTGCTCTTACTTAGTAGGAGTCTGAGCCCCATCAGGTCTTACAGCCAGACTCTCAGAGCCTAACGACAGAGCAAGCCCTGGCTCTGACTCTTCCCTTTGGAAGAGCAGGCACCTCGGTTCCTCCTATCTGCTGTATGGGAGGAACTGGGCACCCAATGCCAGATGGAGAAACCAGCCATGGATAAAGGTAATTTAAGGTTCTCTGTCACCTAGCCCTGAGGCTGAAGATAAGAGGCTTGTTAAGAAAATGCACTCCTCAGGTGAAGTGACCCAGGTACAAATGGAGGTACCTGAAGCCAGAGATTAAATGTAGCGATCTGACTGGGATTAAAAGAACACAGATTCCCCAGGTCTGGATAGACAGACGTAAGGGGCTGTCTGTGAGGGAGAAGCACGATGCCATAAACTCATCCCATCAAGATTGAGGCAGCTTGATACATTCAATCAGGATAAAAATAAACGCCTATGAGACCACTTTAAACCAGGATAGGAAAGTAAGTCTGTCCCTAGACTTGACCAAAGTGAAGAAGGGACTGTGTGAGTTTCCTCATTTCTGAGCACATCTCAGTTCACTAGGGCCTCCAGGGCAGCAGCATCCAGGGGGTGGACTTCAGCTGACTTCTTACTGTTATTTTTGATATTTCTGAGATAGCATTTCATGTAACCCAGGCTGGCCTGAAATTCACTATGTAGCCAAGGATGACCTTAAGGCTTGGACCCTGCCTCCTTGTGCTGGGATTATGTGTGTATCATCACACATGCCCTTCTTCAGCTGGGTTCTCAGCAAACAATGTTGTGTACGTGCACCCTGCCCTCAACCACATGAGTGAGTCTCATGTAGCTGGCTTATCACTTCCTTCAGTGGAAGGCCAGGGAGAGCAATATGCAGAAGTATTACTCAGTAAAAGTTATTGGAACAGCCAAAGACAGTCTCCAGGTAGACAGTTCTTGATTGAAGGGGAAAAACAAAATACTTGGAAGAAAGAAAAGACCCAGGGTTCTTAGTCCAACGAAGTGCCCAGGTGAGCTCAGTGTCAGGCAACAACTTAAAGACGAGCTTGTTCTCAAAATGGCTAACTCAAGGTGTGGCTGGGTGTGGTACACACCTTTAACCCAATGCTCTGGAGGCAAAAGCAGGCAGAGGCCAGCCTGGTCTACATAACAAGTTCCAGGCCACCAGGGCTACTCTGCCTGAAAACTAAATAAATAAATGGATGAATAGCTTGCCTGTCACACTGGCCACACAGCTCAGATCATCAATTTCAGAGACATGATGGCCAAGCAAAGTAATCAAAGTATAATCAGAGGAATGAGTGTCGGGTGGAGAGAGTCTAAACACCAGGGCCCCCAGACACTGACGTGGTCTGAGCTGTTGGGAGAGCTATGGAACTATCTGAAGGGGTGTTAAAATAGTATAGTATTGTAACCAATGCACAGCACTAAGGTACTATGTAGTAATGAGGAGAGTTTGTACTGTGTGCGTGTGCATGTGTGTGGGTACATATATGTGTATGTGGAGGCCAGAGGTCAATGTTATGTATCATTCTTCAAATGCTATCCACCTTGTCTTTGAAACATGGCCTCTCCTTTGGCCGGGAACCCACTAATTAGGCCAGGCTGGCCCAGGGACTACCTGGTCTCCATCTTCTCAGTGCTGAGATTACAGATGTGTGCCAAAGCCAGGTCCTTGTCCTTGGAGGGAAAACACTTTATCCACTGAATCTAGCTTCCCAGACCCAAGCAGTTACCTACTGATCATTGTCTTCTATAAATCTTAAACTGCTCTAGAAGACTCTATTAGAAACAAGGCAATGAATGGATTTGCTAGTTACAGCTTCTAGACAAAACGAAGATCAGTGAGTGCGTGAAGGTCACGAAAGCAGCCCTGATGGGCTGTCAGGAACGCCACCAGCTGCAGGAGCTGTCTCAACACAGGCCTCTCGTTACAGACATGAACTGCATTGGGATCAGCCCTCTGACAGGAGGCCAGATTACAACTAGAAACGCTGGGCCACCTGAGTCCTGGCTGGCGTGGTTCTCACAGTGCAGCGAGTGCCCAGAACAAGCCTGTGCTGAGAATTGGTGCCATGCATAAAGAACCTGGAGAGACTTCCTGAAGGAGACAAGGGCCCTACCACTTCCACAACTTTCCCTCTGAGACTCCCCAACAGGGAAAACCCCCCCTTCCCAGGAAGTACCACATTGAGCTGGAGCTCCAGACTAAGGACACCTCCACTGTCCAGCACCGGCAGCAGCCTCAGGGCAAACACGGCTGGGCGCTCTGGTGGAAGGGCCACGCTGGGACCAAAGAAGATGTAGAAGTGGACAGAGAAGGTATCCAGCTCATTGCGCAGAGTTGGACGCACTGGCCAGCAGTGCTCAGGTGGCAATATGGCTCCAGGCCCTTCTCCAGGAGTTCCCAGGGATGGTGGCTCTGGGGGCAGTGGCTGGTTGCCCAGTGACTGGGGCATATTCATGGCAGCCCCAGGGACCAAGGCACGGGACAGGCTGGGTTGTGGACACTCTGAAACAGAAGAAAGTAGACATGAAACATGTGGTCCGTACAGCCCCACAGCTCCACCACAAACCAGAACTGAGCCCGATGGGAGTCAGCAAAGGGGAGGGAGGAATGTAAACTAAAACAGGATTGGCCAGGAGAAAGGAGGCATCTGAGATCAGAGCATAGGGACCAGATGGTTCCTAACTGTCACAGCTTTTCAACTGACACGATGTGGAGTATAAAGGTCATCTGTTCCTCCCTGGGGTCACAATAGAAGGAATTGAGATCACATGTCCCTCCTCAAAGCAGTGAAAACACTGTGCAATATACTAATGTGATACATTGTCCTAATGACTTTTGAGTGTTGTGGCAAGGGCAGTTCCTGCAGTCCTTGCTGCTCTTGACCACCTCAGGAACCAAAAATGAGATTAAGCCAAAGAGAGAGAGAAAGAGAGAGGGGGGGGGGGACCTTTACTTGTCCCAAGTCAGGAACAAAGACACACTATGAAGGCAGCCCAACGACCTGAAGGTCCAGGGGACGGGACCTCAAGAGTGTGAAGAAACCTGGGTGGGGTAGGGGAAACTGTAGGGACGTGGATGAGGGTCTCAGAACACTGCCATCCAGATTACCCCCAGCCATGGATTGCTGCAGAGATCGGGGAGTTGAGGCAGATGAAGGGGTTCTGACCTTGTAACCGTACACACAGCTGGAAGCGGATGATCCTGCCAGGGCCACGGGATGGTGTCTCCACACGCACATAGACCCAGTGCCCCCAGGGGGGC